>NC_088312.1:6666666-6969696 GCF_910592395.1 Lineus longissimus | reverse complement strand
ATCTAATGTACAATTAGCCCGGATAACTGAGAGATGTCACAACCAACCATTTTTGTCCACTTCTTGGATGAATCCCTGAAGTTTCCTGATCAGAGAAGTAAAAGAGAGGATCTACTGTACAATTAGCCCGGATAACTGAGAGTTGTCACAACCAACCACTTTTGTTCACTTCTTGTGCACTGGAAATGTGCAACCATCCAGTGGTAATGGCAATCAAGAATTTCACCTCTCCAAGAACATGATCGGCACAGAACAGACACTGACCCTCAATTTTCCCCAAGAAAGACTAAATACTGATGCATTTTGACAATGGTACACATGTACTATTACAGATTATTAGTATTACATGAGACTAGCAAATCTGCATCCCAATGCTGAGACACAGACTTTTCGACTCACTGGTCACCAAGCTCGACAGGAAGCCACAGGTGACGATCTACCGTCTATGAACAGGGCACTGCGGACTTGGAAAACACCTTTACAGAATAGGCTTACGAGGATCTGCTTCAGGTGAATGTGTACCACTGTTCCTGCAGTGCAGGTGTGTCTCATCACTGTACCATTGTCTACATTGTGATTGACCTATTTATGCCCCATCAGCACAACAAAACGATTAAGAAATAAGTGTTCCTTCATATCTTTATTAAAATTCAAATCCATAACAAGATCTATCAAAGAAATTTACATCTTTTTTACTCAACCAACACTCACTACATCACAAATTTCTTTGTTGATATCAACACAACCACTAGAAAATTTCATGCAGAAATTCTGAGCTCTCCAATTGCTTACAAGTCCAGAGCATTCATCACTTTTCTTGAACTTTCTCAATGGCAGCTTGTGACAAGTGCAAGTCCATACGCATACTATTGAGACAGGTAAGCAGTTCTTGTGAGCTCTCCATCAGGGCTCTCAAAGGCAAAGAGCCAAAGCTAGAGACCACGGGAGAACTATAGGCTGCATTCAACTCCACTTCAAATCAGTTTTCTTGAGTTCTTGCCATTACACACCAAAATGCCAAGGAGTCCAATGCATTCAACAGTTTTCCTTTGCTCTACCCAAAGCTGGCTGCCGATGAAATCTCTCCAGTGTTGTGAGATATAGGGGCTTTCCCCTCAGGGTCTGAGAACTACCTCCAGTAATCTGAAATACAAAAAGAAAGATGTCAGCTATAGATTGAGATAAGTTTTGCACACTTTTAAGACAAAGACACAATCTTGAAGTCCTGGAAGCTTGAGTAAATACAAAGAATGAAAATGAATCAATAACAAGTGGTTCTCTTACCTCAACTGCAACATAATCTCCAGTTTTGATGCTATGTGGGGCAGATCTTCCATCATCCGAGGGGATATCAATTCTGGGTATGATCACTTTTGTGTTGCCATCATTTCTGCCAGCTACATCCAGAGGAGAACGTTTACTTTCCTGTAAAGGACAAGGGTTTATTAACTGTTGAACCTATCAAAAAATGGCTGCCGGTGTAAAATGACTTCATCACATGACAAGTTTTCAAATACTGTAAAATCGGATAGGAGCTGTAATTCATACTACGTCTGTAAGGGGCCATTTTTTTCGATTTTTCCGCATGAATGAAGATCAACTCTTACCCCTTCAATGAGAATGAGCTGCACCTGTCCTCCCTGCGCAATATTCTTCTTTTGAGCTTCCTCTCTGAATACAGAGATCAGTTCTTCATGTCTGCGCTGCTTCACGTCTTCAGGGACGTCATCCACCAAACGGTGGTATGCGTGTGTTTTCTGAGAGAGGAGAAAGAGAAGGCTGTCACAACAAAATCAAGAAAGAGTCACAAAATATCATAGCAACTAGAATACTATAGTTAATTCCCATATCGCTATTACCCGGTAAGAGCATTGATTTTGCTCATTATTTTTCCCGTAATAATGAACAACTGATTGGCTGCGAGGATTAAATGTTCTCTCACCTGTCTCATACTGTAGGGAAAACAGAATGCAAAATTATATTTGACTAGTCTCATCAGCGATACAGTTTCCTCGTGGGCTGCTTCAGTTTCCCCACAAAATCCTGCTATGAAATCACTCGAAAGTGATACGTCTGAAAAGTTTAGAAAGAATAAAATTATAGAAAAATGCATTACAAACACAATTCTGTTTTTTAGAGTCAATGAGTCAAGACACTGTATAGTATACAGGCAGTAGCATACCAAGTGTCACTCTCTTGAAGGGGAACGCTGTCACATATATCAACTGTTGGTCCAATTATATCTACAGTGGAACCTCCCTTAGCGGACACCTCTCTGCTAAGATACGTACCAGGGATGGTTTCCCATATATGATAGACGAGATCAAGATATGCCTCCCTCGTGTACCCTCTTCTCATGGCTCGGAGGATGTCACTGTTACCACTCTGGGCAGGCAGGTGGATCTGGTTGCAGATATTAGGACGTTCCTTGATCAACTGCAGCACCTCATCAGGAAAGTCTTTAGGATGTGGCGAGGTGAAACGTATCCTCATTTCTGGATCGACAAGTGATACCTTATCCAAGAGATCACTGAATCGTCTTCCCCCTTTCTTCGGCTTGTAAATAGTACTGAAGCCTTTACTCAGTCTTGATGCCTCGTCTTCACTGATGCTGTGATGCAGTTCAGACAAGTCACGGTAGCTGTTCACATTTTGGCCAAGTAATGTCACCTCTTTTATACCCTAGATGGACAGAAGAATATGATGTACACAAAAACATAGCTTGAATGGAGTTGTTTGAGAACAAATAAGTTCATCAATTGCATCAATCCCTACATGCTTAAAATCTCATTCGAGGTTTTCATGCCCATCACATAATAAAGAAGGTGATCATGACTAAAAGATTCACCTTGACAACTTCGGTGCACAAAATAGTACAAAATTTCCGTCAAAAACAGCCTAACATGCACAACATTAGGAAAGTTTAATGGTCGATGAACTGCTCAAGAATTGCTGACAGAAATAGTCTCTCAGGCTGTCACCAGGAGCTGCTGGAGGTGACTTCTTCTCCTTACCTGATTAGAAAGCTCCCTAACTTCTTCTAGAATCGACTCAATATCTCGACTCCTCTCTCGTCCACGGGTGAAAGGGACAATACAGTAACTACACATATTATCACAGCCTCTCATTATTGACCTTGAACACAAAGAGAAGAACTAGGAAGAGCACAATAATAATAACAGTGAGCTTTTATACAGCCCTTTTCACTATCCTAACTACTGTCTTAAAGCACTTTACAATCACATAAAGTATTACCAAGCCTATCTAGAAACCATTCTGAAGAACTAAGGGCAGTCACAATCTAGCGCACGAAATGCACAACCATTGTGCCACCGGGCTCCCCTTGGATCAGTGCTTTGGAAAATCTGTGTCAAGTATTCTGAACAGCATGGCTGAATGCCGATTCAGCAAATCTGCCATGGTCTTTGTAGTAGAAGTAAGTCAAGTGATGCCCCATGTTTAAAAGGTTTCTTCTCAAACAAGATTTGGCCAGACACTTATTATGAACTTACACAAATGCCGAAGGTGAATTTTGATTCAATCTCACAGGCATTATATCAGCATACGTTTCATCGAGAGACAATAGCACGTTTACAGCTGCTTGTCCAGATTCTGTCTGGGCAAGCATCCGTGGGAGATCACGATATGCATCTGGACCACAGACCAAATCTAACATCTTCTCCTTTTCAATGAGCTTTTTTTTCAGTCGTTCTGCCATACAACCTGTGAGGGCGGGAAAGGGAAACTTGAACTCTCCACAATCTAATGTAATTTGAAGTGATGAAAACAAGCCTCCCACAGTAGGCCCACGGTCATCAAGAGTAGATGTGCTTTAGCAATGAATCATAGACTATGCCATGATGAAGTTTAAGATAATGATATTGGGCCCATTTATGCTCTTCCCCAACATTTATTTTCATACATCACTATCTTCTGATAACCTCCGACATGATAAGACAAATGCTGACATATCAGCGCTGATGGCCAGTTTCTTATAATTCTTCAATCAAAAGCCTCACCACAGGGGTTGAGCTGTCTTTTCCGTACAACACTTTTTGATTGGCTATTGAGATACATTTGGTACATTTTGCAAAATATGTCACGGTGTGATGGTAAAACATTACCTAAAACACCTATTTTCATTGCAGGCCTATCTTTTCTCCCTCGTCTCTTCAGAGATTTCAAGTACTGTATACGATGCCAGATCTTCTGTTCTGCACCCTCCCTAATTGAGCATGTCATCAGCAATGTCACATCGCTCTGCAAAATAAATAAATGGTCATCACTAGTTTTTCTTCATGTAGTCAGTCTGACGAAGTTGATATGAGGTACAAGACAGGCAAAATAGTTATATCCTTGCCAAATGATAGCTAGGAACCTAAGGTCAGAATAAGTGAAAGAAGTGAAATACTGAAAAACAATATCTTGAGGATTTTGGAATCTGATATCGAACTAGCCAAGGAACTTGACCCTACTGTCGACTTACCTCAGTCAAATCAGCAGCTTTCTTGAAACCATTTTTCTCCAATATGGACCAAACAACTTCTGTGTCATTCACATTCATCTGGCAGCCATATGTTTCAATGTGAACTGAAAAAGATATCATGAGTTACAACATTTATACTTCGTGAGGATTTTATCGAAATACATAACTAGTCCACTTTGTGTGGCTTAGGCTATACCATGAACGGTTACAAACACCAATTCTCAAATTTCCCAAATTGCACCGTCAATACCTGAATAATGTAAGCATACAGAATTTCCTCTGTCTACATAACCATATTTTGAGAAATCTCATGAGACGAACAAATGGTTTTTAGTTTATTTGTTGACTTAGTCTGTACACACACCTTTCCTACCATGTCCACCAATATTTGCTTCTTCCACATAAGGAATGCCAGTCTCCTCATTCACAAACACACCCTTGTCCAAACTGAGATCATCTTTGCCTGCCGCCATGAATTCATGGAAACCAGGTCCAGAGGTGACCTTTGATTTCTGGGATGAGGATTCTGAAGGCGATGCTGCTGATGAACTACAACCACCACCCCCTTGAAAAACATTTGACGTTTTTGCATGGACGAGCGGTCGGATATCAGGATGAATGTCTTTAGTGTTTATGGAATATGAACCATTCCCGTTGACAGTGCCATCAATAGAGTAAAGACATGAACACAAACAGCAACAACCGGGGCAAGTTTTTGTTGAAAGGTTGGCATTTTCTGATCTATTTACTGTCCCTGAACTAAAGCTACGCCGTGCCACTCGGAAAGTTTGGCACGAAAATGTTCCACAAACATGCTTCTTTCGAATGACCTGTCCGAAAAGATGTCTTTGATATTCATTGAGTATTTTAGCATTTTGTTGCATAAATTTTGCTCCAAACCGCACATGAGTAGCCATGTTGTTTATAATGGGGCGCCAAGGAGGTATTAGTCTTGCCAAAGCAACACTGATCAAGAAGTTAACCCATCAATCTGCACAATCCGTAGAAATATACACTTTACATTATAGATAAAAGATTTCTGAATTGTGTCATTTTCCTTTCCTCCCTTTTTATCGTACACAGTGCTTGAAAATGTTTGTTGGATTTGCGCCCCATAGAAGTCAGATTCTCAATTCCGAAAGTCCATTCGTACATCCAATTAAATTACCTGGGTTCTCTTTAAAAAGCATCTGGTTCTCATTTATTGATTGCATAATTGTGCCCTTCATAACATTTATTGGTGAGTAATCATATTGCCCATGTATTTATATCACCTACTTTGCATTTGAATGACAGATTGGCCTGTGAGACTCTAATGGATCCTTGGCATAGTCACGCTCTAGTGTATCATACACTACCACTTATACATGTACAGTGTGTACCCGAAAACGTGTTCTGTACCCTTTGCGTTGCTTCTCTAGGAAAACAAAAGTTATTGTTTCCAAATGCAGAGAGACATCTGTGACAATATATATATGTGTAATATAATACTCTAGTTACACCGATCTAAGACCAGTTGATTGATATCTACGAATGTAATAAAATAATGGCAAAGCCCTCTCTTCTGTTAACTTAATTAAGGACACCCTCGGGACTGAAAAGTGCTGTCCTTAATACGGAGGCGTCCTGATTAGAGAGGTCTAATTGAATGGAAAGATCCAATTTGGGACCAAATCAAGTGTCCTTATAGGGAGGTTGTCCTATATCTATACATGCATAAAAGAAATAAGTTCCATTTGCCATGCCATGACACTCTTATTATTGCGCATCACATCGTATTTCGACTGCTCTGCGTGGCAAAAATAGGACCTCCTACATTGTTTCATATTCACATCCACATGTGACCTTTCGTCACTTTTGTTTTGTTTAGTTGTGATGATATTGTTCGATTTCTTACTCCATTCCCCGTTTTTCTCGATTGACAGATTGATGGAGAAGGAGAAGATGAAGGACGGAGTTCTGCCAGAATCTCAAGAAATGATGGAACAGAATGCTTTTCGAACTATGCAAATGGAGCTACACCAAAAGGGGGCAGTTCTGACAAAAGCCTGGTCTGAACTTTTTTCATTTCTGACGAAGTACCAAGGTGAACTCTTATTGAAAGAAAACTCAGTGGAAATTGCTGCTAACGAGATCGACATTCGTAAGAAGCAGTTGGAAGAATTGAAACCTGCAGTTGCTGCTGGATCAGAAGAGATTTCTAGACTGCAGGATGAAGTACATGCTAAAGAGAGACTGTTGAATAAAACACACTCAGAACTCAATGTGAAAGAACAAATGTTACAGCATGTGCAATCAGATTTGACTAGCAATATTGGACTTTTAGATTCAACGCGGTTAGAACTTTTAGACAAACGTACCGAATTGATAAAACATCAAGGCGAATATGAAAAATTAAAATCGACATTGACCTTAAAAGAAGAACAAATAGCTGTTAAAGACAGTTTATTGAAGAAGTTACAGAATCAACTGATGCAGGAGAATGCAGAACTCAAAGAGCAGTTGGAGATGGAGCGAAGAGCACATCAGGAGAAAGTTCGATCTTTAGAGATGGAGAGGAGGGCACATGAAGCAACAAAGAAAACGCTTTTAGTAATTATAAATGATCATAATTTCTTTAGTTGCAGTGCGCTACATTTTGAAATGTGTGATGTCATGGTCATACAAGTACAATTAGCGTACAAATTTGTAATGTGATTTTCGAACGAGATTGGTTCCTATGGCTACATGGGGAAAAGAAGATGATGCCAGTTGGCATTGACTCAACTATTGTAACAGGCATTTCTCAAAAACAGATTTTCCTTCAAACCAGCCTGGCAGTTCTTGGCTTGTGTAAAGGTGACATGCCAGAGGTGTAAAACTGTTGGCCAAAAGGGAAGTCCTGCATGTAGTTTTGCATCCAAGTGTTGCATGTAGTGCACTGCATTAGTACCACAGGCACATGTGACCCCCCTATTCGGCGGTACCCATTCACTCAGAATTTACCTGTTTAATATGTCTTCCTTTCTTCTTTCAGAATTCTTTTGGTAAATCTGTGATAGAGATTCCTGATTCCCCGCCGACGTTAGATCTCTCGGTCGTCGAACAGACAGACTTTGCGCTGGCAAACATAATTTCCCATACCGGTACTCAGTCACCTCCAAATTCTGGGGCACGGACGAGATTTGAACATTCTGGGAGAAGCCATTATACATGGGCCTTGACATCTCAGGCCCAGTCAACCTCATCTTCATCAAAATTTTCTGGTGCTTCTCGAATGACAGAATCTACCCCAACACAAGAACAAAATTTTCAAACTTCTAACGATTCCGCTACATGTACCTCAGCAAGTGAGGTGTTCTTTCCGTTGAGTATTTCACCACAAGACACAAAGAGTGGCATAGACACCACACTGACTGATACAGAAATGACTGAACCTGTTCCTGTATCAGGTCTGATTCGCACAGACTTTGACAGTAATGAACAGTTCAGTTCTATCAGGATGTCACCAGGGGGTGATCTAGAGGATGGAAAGGTAGGGATGGAGTTTTATCAAACGTTGATAAAATATTAGAAGTCGTTGATTAAGTGAGTGGTTTAGCCTGTTATTGGTTAATACATTGGCTTCATCCTGTAAATTGACACATGCAGCCCTCTTCCCTGGAAATGCTTGATTTAAAGTAAAGTGGTACAGTTATTGCTGCCATGGTACAATTATACATGTAGCAGGTCCTCAGGGTGCACTGATGTGTGCCACCAGCTGCTTTCACCACTGTAAAGGGTAACAATTGCACTTCGTCTGCGGCTATAATTGTACCAATTTACCTTATGTGTTTGCCTGAAACTGACCGAATGTGGTTGAGACCTTTTCTTTGGAAAAAGGTCAAGTAATACTATGCACTGTATGATACTAAGAAGACATAGTCTTTGTCACCAAATCGAAATGCCACTGTGCGGTATTGTGAGTGCTGCTGGTACATATCATCCAAACAGCTTAAATGAGGCTGTCATTGTCAACAGAAATGGTCTTTGTACATGTACATGTACTGTAAGTGTTTGGCTGAGTGAAGGAGACTGTCCACTCTCGATACCGTATAATGTGGCAGAAAAGTTGATTGTCCGAGGTGACGTTTACACGGAGTTCTCATTTTTAAGGCAAACCCCCGAAGATCTTCTTATCCACCAATATCACTCAATCAAAGACTTCTGATATCTGGGGAATGATATGGCCTTTCATCCTGTCATATCTTTTTCATAGAAGTTCAGATGTTCATGTAGGAATTTTGCATGCAGAACCTTGAAGTACATGTATTTGCAGTGCATTTTACTACGTTTAGCTTGATGGTAATGTTGAGGATTCAAATTTGGTAGGAATTTGAATAAATTCAACTTCAAAAGTTATATTTCCACATGTAATGAATTATTTTATACTTGCAACATGTATTCAAAAGACAAGAAATTTAAGGAACTTGCAAGGAATGGGAATTGGCCATATCGTTCTCCTTACTATGCTACTTCTGACTTTTCTCTGTCAGAAAACTTTTGAATAATTTGATGTTTTGAAAGTATTAATAATCTGTCTCGCACAAATGGATGATTTTGTCATGGTGTCCATTGTCATCAAATGTCGCAGAGTTGGCTCGTTGAGCAATTCTTTTCTTTGCTCCATATCAAGGCTCGATGCAAAGAAATGGTAAGAAATACTGTTAAAAAGCTCAATTGAATGGTGGTTTTGTTCATGTGTGGAAAAAAAGGTCAATGGAAAAGTAGTCATTGATCACAAATGGGATACATGACAGAATTAGTCCACAGTTTACAATGTCCTTCATGGAAGGTACATGTAACCACCATTTTAACGAGTACTGACAGTATTTTTTGCCACTTTTTTCAGTCCGTCCACACTGAAAGACCTGGTTACCTCGTCGGCTCTTTAAGGGTGTCTGGACAGCGACCTAGACATTGGACTGAAGATGTACTTGGACACGGGCCTGATGCTGCTCAGAACTTGTCAAGGCGGCGCTATGTGTGTCCTATCTGCCAGCACGCGTTTGCTCTTCATTATGACCTGAAGAAACATTCGTTGATTCATACCGGTGAGAAGCCATTCAAGTGTCAATTCTGCGGGAAAAAGTTCAACAGGCGGGATAACCTGATGAGGCATACGCGGGCGCTACATCGGACTCGATCCAAACTGGTCTACGTCCAGAAACTCTAACTCTAGAGGGGTGGCGCATACGCGGCGTTGTAGGGGACTCATTCAAAACCACTAGAGGGGTGGTATGTTGCACAGGACTTGTTCAAAACTTCCTACATCAAGAAACTCTTACACCAGAGGGGTGGCACGTTGCAAAGGACTCGTTCAAAACTGCCTACATCGAGAAACTCTTACACTAGGGGGGTGGTACGTTGCACAGGACTCGTACAAAGCTTCTTATGTCCAGACTCCGAATACTAGAGGAGTTGGGCGTTGCACCAGATGTCTACCAAGGCAACGTTGGTAAGTATGCAACTAAGTCTGCCAAAAAAATATACATGAGCATGGAAATAATTCTTGGCATGAAAGTCATGCATGTTTCACCCCTTCTTTTTCGAATTACAGCACAGAGTCAATTGGACAGTCATCCGCCACCTTCTGCAGCAAACATCTGTACGATTACAACAATTAAACTCGACTGCATAGTGTGTAACAAACACTTCAAAAGTGCAGATAGATTTCAGAGTCACTACCAGTAACAATTCCTTTCTCTTTCTTTTTCTAGCACCAGGTGCCTCTGGGCAGTCGCTTGTCGAACTGCCGAAGCAGATGCATGTACGGTAGCAAACTGAACTGCACTGTGTGTCGCAAACAGTTTAAATCATGGAATGACTTGGAATTACATCTCGGGACTCATTCAGGAGAAAAACCGCATACATGTAGATTCTGCGGGAAATCGTTTAGTCAGGAATGTAACATGAAGCGCCACCTACGGGTGCACACAGGAGAGAAACCATACACCTGTAAATATTGTGGCAGGATGTTCAACGTGAGCTCGTCGATGGCCAGACATGTTGCTGTCATCCACATGAAGGAAGCAAGAACGGGATTGCCTGTGGCAAAAGTATGTCAGCTCTGAGGCCTGAACATTCTCCTGGTCAGACACGTCAGAACAGTCGATTCACTTTCTGTCATTTCAAACAACACGAGGCATTTTCCCCCAGAACTTTTTCAGCCTGTGCAGCCAATAAAACCTTTGGCCGTCTATTCAGCATTGACTATGACATTGATGCTCCTTGTCTAATAGTTCCTCTGATTTTTTCTTCCAGTTTGGTGGTTCTCATAATCGGAGGATTAACACATCTTTCCCAGCAAATCAGACGACGTCAGACCAGAATATTTTGCGCTGCAGACAGTGCGGGAAAACTTTCCTAAGCAAGGCTTATCTGGATGTCCATAAACGTTTACATACCGGAGAGAGACCGTTTCCGTGTACTTTCTGTCATAAGAGATTCACGCAGTCGCCGCATTTGAAGACTCATTTACGTATTCATACAGGAGAGAAACCATTTAAATGTAATACATGTGGCAAAGCTTTCAGTGACTCGTCTGCTTGCAGGAGACATAAGTCCCTCTGTTGTATGAAAAAAACTAAGACCTAGGGATCTAGCTTGGTCTGTGACAAAGGATCAACTATGAAACGTTTTGTTGAAAACAGACCTGCGTTATATCACTAAATTCTGGAGTTTGTCTTACCAAGTCTACCTTGAATGTACCGTAGAGATTTTGAACATCGCAGGGCTCCTGCCAGCCAACTCAAGTCGCTATTAGACTGTCAAAGGGTAGGGAAATATAATGACAGAACAGACACGCGCATTCAGAGTAACATCCTGCTGTGGTGTATCCAGTACCAAGTGCGTGCAACAGGACAAGCATTGTCAGAAATGACGGCTGAATCCTGTTTAATGTAAATGTATATGATGTAGTTTTATTAGGCTCGTCAATGCGAATTGAAACCTCTGTTCCTGTTCTTTTTATTTTACAAAATACAACCTTTTATTTTAATAAATGCATGACATTCATACTCATTTTGTCTGTGTCTCTCTCTGTGTTGGTGTTTGCCTTATTTATAAGGATGGGGTCTTTGCTGCAAACATGATAAGAACTGATGACCCCTTATGATTTATTTTTCAGTTTTCAACGGGTCATCAACAGTTGAAACTGGTAAAAGGGCACTCATCACACCAAGGAACAGGTGATACTAGTGTACCAAAACAAACTTGTCCTCTCTGTCGCAAAAAGTTCTCAACGGCACAATATCTGGCTGTACACATTCGTATCCACACAGGAGAGAAGCCTTACAAGTGTTTGAAATGCACCAAACAGTTCTGCCAGTCGATGCACCTCAAGAATCACATGAGGGTCCACACAGGAGAGAAACCATTCAAGTGTAGAGTTTGTGGAAAGGCATTCAATGTGGCATCAAATCGTAATGTTCATGAGAGGTCAATTCACTGTAGATTTGGTCCATAGAGTGGCATTCAATGTGGCATCAAATCATAACGTTCATGAGAGTATGATTCATGGTAGATGTGGTCCATAGACTGGCTTTCAATGTGACATCAAGTTGTAATGTTCATGAGTGGGGGAATCACTGTAGATTTCGTCCATAGACTGGCATTCAATTTGGCATCTAAATGTAATCGTAACAGTCATTAGAGGATGATTCACTGTGGATTTGGACTTTCGACTGGCATTTAATTTTGCATCAAATCCTTTATGAGAGGCCAATTCACTGTTTGCCCCATCATCAATATGATTCTATTCTGGATGTATGATACGCGAGTGTCAAGTGTTCATGTTATTTACAGGAGAGATATTGGAATGGAACATTCAGACACTACTTTGGGGGCCTCTACGTTTTGTAGTTCTTTGTATAGATACAAGGCACGTGTGTGGCGGTACAAGATGGAGTGCACTTAGAGAAGATATATAGGCCTAGCAATCAATTGTTTTGGTTGAGGGTATTCCTGTCGACACATTTTCTCCTCAATCTCTCCCCAATGAAATCTGATTTGCATCTTTGTGAGTGGGAGTGACAAATACGGTAATATAAACAGTATCAAAAACTGGTGCATTGCCCTCAATGAAAAAGCTCACAAGCCTTTCCATCTTTCTACCTTCAGGGAACAATAGACGATATGACGGTAATAAATAGCAGCATCGACCTATCACAACTTGGATCAACGATGAAAAAATGCGAGTACTGTGGGAAAATGCTTGCTGGGACTTATCGGCTACAAGTTCACCTACGAATCCACACAGGGGAACGACCCTATAAATGCAAATTTTGTTCTAAAACATTTACGCAGTCGTCGAATATGAAACGTCATATTGTAACACACACTGGGGAAAAAAAATACGGCTGTAATTTCTGTGGGAAGTTATATAGCGACTATTCAAACCTCAATAGACATAAGAAATATCACCTACGGTGTGATGTGAAGAAGGCAGACATGAAGAAGTAGAATGCCGACTGGTGATGAACCGTTCATTTGACTATTGGGTTGGAGAACCATCGAGGGTGGTTTTGCATTTATCATTTACCAAAAAAATAATAGGCATTTTTGTGCATTTCTGACTGAAAATTGTCTTGACCATCAATGAGTAGATAGAAAATATCTATGACTACTGGTTGTCATGCATGTACCTTGGAAACTCCCTTTGCGGACACCTCCGTTAGCCGGACACCTTCTCTACTGAGGACACTGATTATCTGACCATCAATGAGTAGATTGAAAATATCTATGACTGCTGGTCGTCATGCATGCACCTTTTAACCTCCCTTAGCAAATGCCTCAGCCAGCCGGACACCTTCTCTCGTAAGGACACTGATTTTGGTCCCAAAATGGTTGTTTCTATTCAATTTGCCTTAGTAATCAGGAGGACAGCATTCTCAGTCCCCAAGGGTGTTCCTTGTAGAGAGGTTCGACCGTACTTGAGGTTGCAAATAAGAAAGTTGTGATCTGTGGTGTGAAGTGTCACGAGATAATAGATTTTTCTAATAATTCAATTGTGATCAGTGGTGTGAAGTGTCATGAGATAATAGATTTTTCTAATAATTTCATGTAATGTTTCAGTAAGTAAGTAACAAGTCCTGTGATAGATGTATGAAGACTGAGAAGGAAGAAGGATGATCATGCCCAAAAGGAATTGTAAATTAGTATCTGTCATGAAGATAATCTCCATACTTTTATCTTTCCAGATGGCTTATTCAACAAAAGTGGTTATTCAAGCAGCAAAGACGTCTACCGGTACCATGCCAATACACATACCAAAGTGTCGAATATGCGGTCAAATCTTGTCGTCTATTTATGCGCTGCGGGTTCACATCCGACGTCACACCGGTGAAAAACCGTTCAAATGCGTCGCATGTGGAAAGCAGTTCTCGCATAAGTGTTCATATGATCGACACCAGTCGGTCCACACTGGCGAGAAACCTTACGTCTGTGGCCACTGTGGGAAAGCATTTGCCGATATGACGGGGATGAAACGTCACGAGATCGCCATCCATATGAAGGACAGGCGGGAGTGACACTGCATGGCAACATATGGACATGTTTGGTAAAGGCCTTATTAAACCCTAATTCCTCAGGATGAGGACTTGCTGTAAAGACACCATGCATGTGAAATGAGTGGGCCGGTCACGCAAGATTTTAATGAGGTGGACACTTGTACCCATAAAAACAAGGTTTTAGAGTATTTGATATTCCAAGATATATGTTTTATGAACAAATTATTTATGACATATATCGAAATAAAATATATTTGATGAATATTTTGTTGTTTTTGAACTGTTTCGATTACGAAAAAGCTGGAAACCTCTCATGCAGAGTACCATGTTTTGATTGCATTTGTCAGAAAGTCATCCCACAGGATACTTCCCAGACTATGCAATATTTGGTCAACAAGGGACGTAACTGATTAGATCCCCCTTTAGTCCCTCAGCAGGATCGGAGGAGAAAAACAGGGGGGTACTAAAACTTAAAATGATGCAATAGTGTTGTGGCACATCATGGAGCGGGAACATTAGGACATAAAGTTTTGACCAGAGCATAGCATAGCGGCCAAGGCACACTATAGAAGTGCATGTAGGCTGCATATCCAGACTGTTTGCGATGCGCCGCATTCAAACTGAACCTTTGTTTGGCTCATTGGGCTTACCCATTCCTCCTTGAAATGCTCCAATGATAGTCTTAAAGCCAAGAGGCCCAAGCGTCTGGCGCTCAGCTGAAAACTCTTAATGCAAACCTGTTGATCTTTGCCAGCTTAATATCTCTGTGTGCCAGTTGGTGAAATAAAATATCCGAGGACACTTTTCAGGATGTGCAAGTCAGAATGAAAATGCTGTAGACTTTTTCTCTGGATTCATACGAACCCAGAAATGTATAGATTATGGTGCCTGTGATGTATGATTAGGCCTCAGCAGGAATTGAAAGACTACCTCGTGTCGGTTGCCCGGGGCCTTTAGAGCTTGGTCAAATCTTATGCCTCAAGCTATCCCTGTTATGGCTAAGTCGTCTTTTATACAATCTTGATAATCTTGCAAAGACTGTCGATATCCCCGGTGGTTGGTACACATATAAAAATACTAGTACTTGTATTTGTCCACAGCATAATAAAGATGTGAGGATTTTTCCTATCCTAGTCACAGTAAAGATGTGAAGAGGTTGTGATGTTGTCCCAGTTCTTATAGCTAGCTTGGTCAATCTTATAAAGACATGATTACCTCACCAAAGATTGTGTCATTGTCCCCGTTACCCCTAGATACAGAGATATGTCGTAGAGAAGTCGTAGCAAAGATACTCTGTGTGCTGCAGTCGCAACCTTTGTCTTTTGAGACCATGATGCGTTTGAAATTGCTCAGGAGTAGCGGTGATGGTCACAAAGACACTAGTTGTGACAAAGGGCACATCAATGAAGGCAGAGAAGGTGAGGGTCCTCATGTTTCCTAGGTGCATAGGGAGTGTTCCGTTTCCCCGATTGTTGACCTGAATGTGTCATCGTCGTCATCTGATGAGCCCATGTGATTTCTTGTGATTATTCTGGCTCGCCCAAAATGACATTCCCCTTTGCAGAATGTATGTAGGGATTGTTCTGCCCCCTCCCCGTTTTGAGACCACCACAGCCCTTCCAGGAACAATCAAAGCCAAAGCATGGTGAAATTCCGGAGTGGTCGCGATGGGCCGCAAGACAATGGCACATCAGCGCATCTATGTGAGACTGGGGGATATCACATTCATTTGTTTCGACTATCCTGAATGTGATTTTGTCCAATTATGATCATAGAGACGTTCACTACTGTTATGTGACCTTAATCTCACATTCATTTTTGACATGCTATATATGACTTGTGATTGGTTTTGTCCGTCTATAATGCTCCCAGGCATTCGTTGCTTTTTAACTCGAATGTGACATTCCATATTACTTATTTTTTCCAGCAATGTGATACCCTCTTGACTCAACCACTGTCTTCGAGGCCATTAGGCCCCGAATCTATCAATACCATGCCAGAGAATAAAACAAAATCCCTAAGACACCGGCTGCGCCTATATCTTAAAAAGAATGTGACTTGTCAATCTAATGATCACTGCCATGCCATGGGCTGGGCCATTTTGATAGGCTATCTCCGATTGCGATCTGGCGAACCTACACGTTGGAGCAGAAAGCCGAGACGGCTCTTGGCCGTTTCTGCTCAGAAAATGGACCCGCCCTACACTGAGGGAGAAAAGTGAAAAATCTCTCAAAACTAAAAAACGGGGTCATTGCAGCCTTTATCTTCAAAGACAATGTAAAGTTTTTTCTATAAGATTGTCAGTTCAGACTATAAATGGCCCGGTTTGTGAAGCAAAACACATATTTGAGGATTGATTTGTGACCCAACACCCCGCAAAATGTTTTGGACGAGCCCGTAATATTTCGTGATATTTCGGGTAATTTCGGCGCCCGTTTCAACCCTCATGGGAGCCCCCGTATCCGCAGACGATGGACATTTCGCAACTTTTGATATTTCGTGGTTAATTTTTGTCCTCAAAGACAGCTTTTGATGAGTAAGTAAGAGAAATGTTATGTCCAATTTCTTCTTTATGATATTGTGATCATGTGGATTACATTTACTTTGATTTAAGTCAACGTGTTCACTTGTTTGCCGTTGGAGAAGTTGGCGGGTTGTTCTGCGCAAAATTTGGCAATGCGCAAAATGGCTTCACTGCATAGAGCAAAAAATCGGTCGCGAAAACCGATCAAAATCCGTCAACATCCTTGTCAATTAGCATCAATAATACTACTTTTTGAGTTCTATGTGAAATTCTACTTTTCAAGAAACAAATATTGTGAAAAAATATGTGTGCGATGGAAGGGATTTTGAACACGAAAATTTTAAACAGAACCTCGTGGAAGCTGTGTTCACGATACATTGCATCACATGCTTTGATGCACACTCTTGTTTGTAAACATGAATTAGACTAGGCCTACTGTTTGCCTGCTTGAAACTTAAAAACTAGTGAACAGAACTTGTTATTCGTCATTGTAAGTTTTTCTTTTGGTTTTTAGGTTGAATTTGGGGATTTACTATGTCCCCACTTCATGACTTTGTTTTTCATGAAAATGTCGGGAGGAATTCGTGAATTGAATGATTCAGTAAAAATATACAAGATTATTCTACTTGAAGTTGTCCATGCCGTTCAATTCAATATTCATGATATTTTGAATGCTTGTGGTGAGGATTTGATTTAAACCTATCTTGTGTCATGGTCAATTTACGCTGCCTGTGAAAAGATGGCCGATGTTTATTTTTGCATACGCGGATACGGTCTATTGGTTGATTCCTTTGATTTTGAGAGAGAAATCACAATATGAAATAAAGGTGGAATGCATACTTAATCATACAAAGCAAATTGTGTTGATTGCCTTAGTGACTCTGTCTTCGGCCATCTTGCTTTGTCCATGACTGGTCCGACACATTTTAGTATTCAATTTAAAAGTTTACATTTTTTTATTGCAGACTGGCTGGCACAAGATGAATAGTTTTGTATAATGACAAGTACTTAGCAGCACCATCCCAATTTCCATGCAAGAACCACTTCAGTAAGAGAGCATATCAAGGTAAAATTTTGAATGATTTAAACCTGCTGAGATCTTTGTTGCCTCCTCCGGGGGGAGGGGAGGGGGGGCTGTCAAAGATGGACACAAAGCTGGTACAAGCTGGTTCATCTCAAATTTTCTAAGTCAAATGTAATTTGTTCCCAAGGTGGACATCCACAGTGTTATGTGAAGAATTACTCTTGTAGAGTTGAAGTTGGACATGCATGACAATTGACATGAGGGAACTCTGGATTTGACCAATCCGATATATTTCAGTATTCAAATCAATGATTTTGAATTGTTTTATTTCAGAACGCTCAGCCAGAGATGCTTCTCCTTGTGTAGTGAAGAGTGCTGAGCTATGGATTCACTTCACCTCACCACCATCCCCAATTTCTTGGAGGGGTTAATTCATATTGTGAACTTAATGAGGTAAAATTCAAAGTGTCCTTTCCCCATTGAAATATTCCACAGTCGTAAGACTTTGTGGCCTTCGATTACGTACTCGGGCAAACTTCCTGTTCTTTCATTAACAGGCCAAGGTGAGGTCCAGCCTCTTCCCATAATCGCACCTCATTAGATGGGAATAGCTCTGCCTGCCGATACCTTGCCGATCTGGCAAAAGGACAGATTTCAAACCCATGAAATCTGTGTTGTTTCCAAAGAGACTGGAACTGGCAGGTGTCTTTTCAGTTGCCGTCAAATACAGAACGGGAAAAAATGACATGGACTATACTTCACAAGCAAGAGAAGATCACATCTGTGGACAAACTACAATGGTCAGCTGGTATGCGAGATTTTGTTTGGATATTAATTTATTATAAAAGGACACTCGGGGACACAGCCCATGGCTGGGCTCTGGCTGTTACTCTGTGATCTGTTGGAGCCAATTTTATTGTCCAGTTCCTTGTAATCAACGAAATGGTTTACTTCTGCAGGATCAACATTGAAGACGAAAACTGGGCTAAAAAGAACGACTGGCCAGGATGGTTGCACCAAGCTGCACCTTAGACAACTGTTTGGCGAAGCATCTCTGGTAGGGTATTACAAAGTTAAGCATTGACAACTCTGTGAACTTTGTGAGCAGTATGTAATTGTCTTCAACCAATTTTATGGAAAGACCATGCTCCTCATCCATTCTGGAATATAAGGCCACAAAGCATCTTCGTTTCTTTTAGTCTTCTCACGACTGAAAGAAAGGCCCATGTTTCCCAATGTGGTTCTTAAGCAGGCACGATTCCTTTGCTCTGCTTCGCTGACGGTCTGATGCTGTGGATGATGTCGCACTCTATTCAAAAGACCCATGTCTGGTGTAGGTTATAAACATGTAAGATCTTTCAGGAGTCACAACCTTGAGGGAATTTATATCTTCAACTCTCCCAATCCTGAACAGGGACTTGTTTAGCAACCATGAATGTAAGACGTTTCAGGAGTCACAACCTTGAGGGAATTTGTGTCTTCACCTGTCACAATCTGGGTCTGTTTGTTTGGAAGCTCC
The DNA here is from genome assembly GCF_910592395.1 of Lineus longissimus. Lineage (NCBI taxonomy): Eukaryota > Metazoa > Nemertea > Pilidiophora > Heteronemertea > Lineidae > Lineus > Lineus longissimus. Next base: position 6,950,616 of record NC_088312.1, on the reverse strand, counting down.
AAAAGTAACTGTCCTGAATGTTTATCTTCTACAGGTCCAAATTTGGCCTTGCAATGTAAATTGAATTTGTCTTCTTCTGCAGGATCATGATTGAAGACTGGTTCCCTACATGCAAGAGCATGGTGAAAAACAAGGACTTAGGCTGGAATAGTGGCCCGAGATGTTAAGAGTGGACGACTGTCTGCAAAGTCAAGAGGTTCTCGGTAATTATCATTTTGTATATTGGTGCTCACAGAAAACTCATTCACCTTCATGATGAATAGAACATATGTCTTCACCTTTGACAGGTCCCAATACGAAAATGAAAATATTGAGTTCATAACTTGGCTTCAATAAGGACGCTCTTCTTAAAACACGCGATTTGTAATGTAATGTGAGAAAAAACTATGGAGTCCCCAAAAGAAACTTCTGCTTTCAACGTGGCCTTTGGTCAGCTTAAGGCCACATGCTTCAGCGTGATGTCAAAGAATCTTGTGTGATAGTCTTCAAATCACCTTTGTGACAATTCAATGTTTCGAATTCTTTTTCAGCCTATTTCAAGATCCGGGGTATGGATGTCACCAAGGTTGCCCAAGAGAGACCCGGCACCATATTATTGCAGGAAAAGACTACGCGGTTTCGTTACATGGCTAAGTATCCACTGACAAACTGTCAAAAAGGGATGGCGACTTGTGTGCCTCCCAGCTCCCCTGTAAATATACAACTTGAAATGATTCCTTGCCTGTGATCTAAGGCAAAGTGAAGGCTGCTGAAACAGATGCCAGTCATTGGACTTGTGACAGTGATGGCTTGCCTGCACAGGAACAAAAATTTGCGATTGGCCAATTTAAGGACAACCAAAAGTTGACACCACATTGGCATTGCATTTACAGGCATTGACAACATCACTAGGCCACTGAGAGTGAGGACGAGTCTGTGACAGGATGCCTTGCCACATATCTACATGGTAGCTGCCTCACTTAGGCAAATGTTGAGAGAAGAGCCACTCGATGAAAGGATGAATGCGACCAGGATGTCAAAGTTGGAGAAAAGTTTATGACTGTGTAATGGCTTACTGATTTATGATAGGTCTATTTCTGTTCCAGCATGGTTTCAAGATATGAGGACAGGGACAAAACAAGAGAGGCCTGGTGAAACCATCACTTAGCAGTGATGCACTTCGAAGCTCACATTTGGAACATCTACTTTGGACGAGACCTAGGTTTGCACCAAGAACATTTAAAAAAAAATTCCCCCACCAATATTGCCAATGCCACCAGCAAGAGTGTTTTGAAAATTGTTTTTTGCCAATGGTGAGATTTCCTTGCAGTTAATAGAATTTGATGTTGTATCGCACTGTGGCTGAGGGTTGATTTAATCTTCAGAAATTGAAAACTTCAGGAGGGGAGGATAAACAATTCAAGAGGTCAGAGAAGAATCGCAATCGCACCAAGAATTGTCAATGACTGGTTACAAATGAGTGCAAGAGGAGATCATTGAAATCACTTGACAGAAAACTGCTGAACATCTTTTTCTTTTACTCACATTCAGTCCTTATCATTATTTCAGCTTTGGTTAAAGCGTTACATCCTCAGATGATACAGAACATGCAGGACATGGAAAATGTCAAGAAGAACTGTGTGGCACCGAAAATACCTGAAGATTGACTTTTTCAGCTAAGAATGACTTTGTAATTGTCGGCCAAAAGGTTTAGATGTTGTAAATTGCTCAGGACTATGGCTTACTCTTAAGGTAGCCTTAAAAACATTTCATCCTGGATGCAGAGAAAGACTGTAGTTGGATTACTTGTTAATTAGTTTGAGTGTTAGTTTTCACTGTTGAAGGATACATACACAGATGTGAATCGGCAGTGAAGCCACTGAAGGTCCTTCTCAAGCGAGGAACCAATGTCTTGGTATTGCAGCCATTGTAGCTTAAGTAGTGTAGTGACCTAGATGTGGTTGTATCCAGTTATTAAAATCCATGGGGTTAGTCGCATTTAACCTTGAGACTGTTGGACTCGGTCCACTGAATGTGATAAAATCATCATAGTTGAATGTCTAGTTCTGCCAATTATTCTGGAATTCGGTGAGGGGTGAAAACTATATTTCTTTCTAAAAATACTGTAAATGAGGTGTTTTACCTAAATTGGAATGCTATGTTGAAAATAAAAGTACTCAGAAAGTCCTTTCAGAAGGTAAATAATGCAAGTAGCTTTGATGATTGATTGATTTTTTTTTTAATTGTTCAAAATAGTGTTTTTGAAGAAAATCACATCCTGCTATTGCGACAGAAAAAATAATGCGATCTCAAAGAGTTAAAATCCACAAGGTTAGTCAATAATCTTGAGTCTGTTGGACTAGGTCCACTGAACTTGATAAATAATCTACACTGATTTACAAATGAAATGAAGAGTCTGCATTTTGGTGCAACTCCATATAACTGTTAGGTGATTTCGCTCTGAACTTGTGATACTCTGATCGGTCTGAAATAATCATTATCCCGCCCCTCTGGGAAAAATTTTCAGCCAGATTGCACCATTTCCTGTTGACCGTCTGAGAGATGGCGATGTCAGGGGTGCATGACGGTGGTTAAACCTATTGCGAATGGGCAGCACAATTGGGTGTAGGATATTCGGAAACCATTGCACACTCCTGAATCTGCGGTGGGTTGGTACCCCACGCTACGTAAGGAGTAGGTTGACGGGTAAGCCTTGGTCCACGTGAATGGGTCGTGCCTTAAAAATGATGAGAAGTTGCGAATTGACGCCCTGTGAAGTGTCCTTCGACCAGCTAGTGCTAATCCGGTCACTGTCTCCAGGTCACCATGCCTCGGTCAATGAGCGGGCGAAGCACCCAATGGCTCCGTCAGGAGTACATCGTCAACTTCAGCCCGTAGTCAAACCGGTACATGCACAAATATCTTAGTTGAGAGTGGGGGACATCAGTAAAGTGCTTCTCATCGGGGTAATACAGTACCACTGTATACAATGACCCCATTTTTTGTTGGATTCATTTCCACTGAGGAGTGGTCGATAATGAGAATTTCAGGCCAGTCTGATTATCACCAGTACAGAGGGCAATTATCTAATAGTTATGTGGCTTTCCCTCAAACTGTATACTCTTTCATGTCAATTGTAAATTAGTGTTGCTTGGTAGTGTTCAGGGTCTTTTTGTCGAACAGGCACATTTGCATACCAGTAGTTATGTGCAAACATCATTTTTGCTTTGAAGCAATATCGTTGCTACACTCCTAAAGCAGTGGCAGTGTTCAGGTCTTGTCTGCCTCGCTGACATATCTGCATACCAGTAGTCATGTGCAGACTTAGCTCTTTCTTTGGAGCAGTACAGTTGTAAGATAAATCCTGTTTGTAATTTTATAAATTAGTTACTCATCAAGGGCTTACGAAGGTTTTGATGCCTTGCTGGCATATCTGCATACCAGTAAATATGTGCAGATTCATTTCTTGCTTTGAAGCAATATTGTTGCTACACTCCTAAAGCGGTGGCAATGTTCAGGTCTTTTCTGCCTCGCGGGCAAATCTGCATACCAGTAATTATGTGCAAACTTGGCTCTTCCTGAGATTATAGGACTGGGTCCATTGAATGTAACAAAAATAATCGATGCCTATTTACAAATGAAATGAAGAGTCTGCATTTTGGTGCAACTCCATATAACTGTTAGGTGATTTCGCTCTGAACTTGTGACACTCTGATCGGTCTGAAATAATCATTATCACGCCCCTCTGGGAAAAATTTGCAGCCAGATTGCACCATTTCCTGTTGACCGTCTGAGAGATGGCGATGTCAGGGGTGCATGACGGTGGTTAAACCTATTGCGAATGGGCAGCACAATTGGGTGTAGGATATTCGGAAACCATTGCACACTCCTGAATCTGCGGTGGGTTGGTACCCCACGCTACGTAAGGAGTAGGTTGACGGGTAAGCCTTGGTCCACGTGAATGGGTCGTGCCTTAAAAATGATGAGAAGTTGCGAATTGACGCCCTGTGAAGTGTCCTTCGACCAGCTAGTGCTAATCCGGTCACTGTCTCCAGGTCACCATGCCTCGGTCAATGAGCGGGCGAAGCACCCAATGGCTCCGTCAGGAGTACATCGTCAACTTCAGCCCGTAGTCAAACCGGTACATGCACAAATATCTTAGTTGAGAGTGGGGGACATCAGTAAAGTGCTTCTCATCGGGGTAATACAGTACCACTGTATACAATGACCCCATTTTTTGTTGGATTCATTTCCACTGAGGAGTGGTCGATAATGAGAATTTCAGGCCAGTCTGATTATCACCAGTACAGAGGGCAATTATCTAATAGTTATGTGGCTTTCCCTCAAACTGTATACTCTTTCATGTCAATTGTAAATTAGTGTTGCTTGGTAGTGTTCAGGGTCTTTTTGTCGAACAGGCACATTTGCATACCAGTAGTTATGTGCAAACATCATTTTTGCTTTGAAGCAATATCGTTGCTACACTCCTAAAGCAGTGGCAGTGTTCAGGTCTTGTCTGCCTCGCTGACATATCTGCATACCAGTAGTTATGTGCAGACTTAGCTCTTTCTTTGGAGCAGTACAGTTGTAAGATAAATCCTGTTTGTAATTTTATAAATTAGTTACTCATCAAGGGCTTACGAAGGTTTTGATGCCTTGCTGGCATATCTGCATACCAGTAAATATGTGCAGATTCATTTCTTGCTTTGAAGCAATATTGCTGCTACACTCCTAAAGCGGTGGCAATGTTCAGGTCTTTTCTGCCTCGCGGGCAAATCTGCATACCAGTAATTATGTGCAGACTTGGCTCTTCCTGAGATTGTAGGACTGGGTCCATTGAATGTAACAAAAATAATCGATGCCTATTTACAAATGAAATGAAGAGTCTGCATTTTGGTGCAACTCCATATAACTGTTAGGTGATTTCGCTCTGAACTTGTGACACTCTGATCGGTCTGAAATAATCATTATCACGCCCCTCTGGGAAAAATTTGCAGCCAGATTGCACCATTTCCTGTTGACCGTCTGAGAGATGGCGATGTCAGGGGTGCATGACGGTGGTTAAACCTATTGCGAATGGGCAGCACAATTGGGTGTAGGATATTCGGAAACCATTGCACACTCCTGAATCTGCGGTGGGTTGGTACCCCACGCTACGTAAGGAGTAGGTTGACGGGTAAGCCTTGGTCCACGTGAATGGGTCGTGCCTTAAAAATGATGAGAAGTTGCGAATTGACGCCCTGTGAAGTGTCCTTCGACCAGCTAGTGCTAATCCGGTCACTGTCTCCAGGTCACCATGCCTCGGTCAATGAGCGGGCGAAGCACCCAATGGCTCCGTCAGGAGTACATCGTCAACTTCAGCCCGTAGTCAAACCGGTACATGCACAAATATCTTAGTTGAGAGTGGGGGACATCAGTAAAGTGCTTCTCATCGGGGTAATACAGTACCACTGTATACAATGACCCCATTTTTTGTTGGATTCATTTCCACTGAGGAGTGGTCGATAATGAGAATTTCAGGCCAGTTTGATGTCACTAGTCCAGAGGGAAAATACCTGATATTTATGTGGCATTCCTTCAAACTGTTTACTCTTTCGTGTCATTCATTAAGTAGTATTGGTCGTTTTACCTCGCATCTCATGGGCAGAAAGAACAGTTGGGTGGAGTCCTGATGCTTCCTGTTGTTGGTCTTTGACTAAAGATCATAATCACTTGGGGTAGTTCTGTGATTCCTTTTATCATGGGCAGGCCCCTTTTCTAAAACCTGTCATTGTTGTAAATTTCAATTAAGAACAAAATTGTAAAGTATGCAAGTGTCATTTTGTTGCTTTAGTGTTTATGGCTTTGTATTGTTAGATTAGAGCTGCAGAATAAACTAAGTAGATAATCAGAAGAAATATTTTGTAGGGACTGATCTCTGCATCTGTTTCTGAGCGAACTAGTACTGCTCTAAAAAAACTGCATTTTCAGAATCGATTAATGAGATGTCCTTGCATACCTGAAAATTATGCGTAGGTGTCTTTTAAATTTCACTTAGGGTGGCATGATTGGGACAATGTCACAACCTATAAAGGACACTAATGAATCTGATTCAGATTTGTCTTGGGGTGTGACGTGAAGATTTGCACAGAGTAGTAGTAGTGTGGTATATGCCACGGGAACAATGTCGCAACCGGTGATTATGGCCTAGCTGTCTGACAATTGTTCACCATGCTGCAAACCAGTTGATAGGGACAATGTCACAACCTGAGATTAGCCCATGCTCAAGCTGGTGTTGAGTAGGTTGTGACATCGTCTTTTTGAGGGAAGTGAAGCCCTCAGTCCCCTCTAATACAGTAGAAGAGCTGGTAAATCCATTTGCTTGGAGTGCTTGATTCTGATTATCAGCTTCAGATGCCCCATAAAAAGGAGTACAGTAGACCTGCTCTGTCAAGGACACTTCGGACTGACAAGTGCTGTCCTAGAGGTGTCCTGCTTAGAGAGGTAAAATTTAATGGGAACTACAACTTTGGGACTAAAGCTAGTGTTCTTAATAGAGAAGCGTTTGCTGAGGTAGGTTCCATTGTCAAAAAGTCTACCGCAATTGCTTGGAGGTAGGCCTAGGTTCCAGTCCATCATCAAACCGTTTGTCCAAGACATGAAGAAAATTAATAAAAATGGTAGATCTGTTGAGTTTATTAGCAAGACTAGTACATGCAAATACAGCCAAAGGGCCCCACCCTGTGTTTTATGTCATTGGCAATACCAACAAATTAATCTATTGATGCAAAAGGCCCTAAAAACATGCCCAATTTCACAGGAAAGTTCTGTAAAAAGAGGAACTGAGAGTTTTGGACGAAGATTTCAGTTCGATTATCTGCCGCGAGGCAGCGCCACTGTCACCTAAGCCAATTTCATACTGCGGACGACAGTAGTGTTATCTAGCGATAGAAAGTGGAACTGAGAGTTTTGGACGAAGATTTCAGTGCCATTCTCTGCCACGAGACAGCGCCACTGTCGCCTAAGCCAATTTCATACTGTGGGGTCCTGTAATTGATCGGTTTTCATGCTTTTGGAAGGTAATCAGTATCAAACTAAGGGAATTTAATAGAGATAATGACTTGCTTTAGTTGTCAAAACAGGTTCAGCACAGCCACAAGCCATCTTTCCAGTGAAACGACAGTAGATATGATTCTCTGATGGGATCAACGGCGGTGGACGAGAGTTTCACCAGTGGCAGGGGCTTGTTCGGTGTACCCCACTATTGACCTTGTCAGTTGCTTAATATAGGAGGCCTTCCTTGTACCCTCGGATTAAATATAGGTGCAGTCACTGATCGTCAAACCTTTAGATTTAACGACATAAGTATTTTCAATCAACTTACACCTACATTCAATTTGAACAAGAAGATGTATAAAAGATATGGGTAAATTTTCGGAGGCCCAGTTGTTTTGCAAATGTAGGAAGAAATTTAAGGAAATAATTACTTTACATGGGGTAGGTTATGACAGTCCAAATCACAATTGACATCCATCCTGCTTCGAGTCAGGATCATCAGCCACAAATGTAAAATTGCTCGGCATCCAGGTCTCGGTAAAAAAGAAAGAAAACATATTACTATGACTTTGTCAGCTGAGCTAAAAATAAACTAATATAACTCAGAAAGAAAGAAAACATATTACTATGACTTTGTCAGCTGAGCTAAAAATAAACTAATATAACTCAGAAATTTTAGTTTGATGTTTATTGCTAATAAAGATTTTTAGGAATCTGTAGTTTGTCTTCATCACAGACCAAACAAACATCATCGTCTTGTAAATCATGAATCATCAAATATGATTATCGACCTCTCAAGACGCGTAAATCACATGACCCTCCGATGACCAATCAAGAATTGCACGTTCAGTTTGGACAAATAAATGAGCCAAAAGGGGCCAAGAAGCAGCATGTCTTGTGTATCACCTTTACAGCAGAATTTTCATAGGGCAGGACTGCCTGCCGTTTTCTTGAAAAGAACTGCTCCACAGCACGTGGCAATTGAAGTCAAGTGACTTGCCAAAGGTCACAAGCATGTGGTATAATGGCTGCTTTCACATTATCCACACCACATGTCCCCCAAGAGTGCCAGCAGTTCCTCGTTCAAATCACTTGGCCCAATTGAGTCATGTCTTCGTACAAAACAAAATGCAAGTCATAATTGGTCCCAACAGGCGATTAATTTGGAGAGAAAAATATCGTTTATTTAAGTTATTCTAGTCTACATGTTAGGTATATAATGCTTGGGTAACAACAATCAGTCGGGACAATTGGTTATTAACATTATTAACTTGACCTTTCACAGGACAAAGAAGAATTTGCATCCACACGGGAATCATCAAATCAGACGGCAATTGAAATATCCCTCTAATTCTTCAAAGGTTACACGCACTGGACAGTTGTACATTTTAGATAGTCCCCACACAAGGCACATTGAATGGTCCTATAAATTTAGACATTGCGAGTCACACCTGGAATGATTGCGAGGGAACTTCTCCATATGGCCTAGGATTTAAAACTTATGGCAATGACTTCTAAGGATACATAGGTCCTATAGATCAGTGTCAGCAGATCTTGTATGAGAAATCATCCTGGCATTGGCTGTCCTTACAAATTTAAGTCAAGTCTGACAACTGGAATGGGGTATTAAAACCAATTCAGATGAAAATTTCAATATCTCACTTGATAATGGACCATTTGAAGAGAAGTACCTTGATTCAATCACGTTTCTTGCTTAAGAACAGAGGTACAGATAGTGAAAATGAAGATACGTGACCAACACCTTCACACCACTGCACTCCCCAGAACTGACAAATCAGCAGTTCTCAGTGTCTCTTTTAGCACTTAAAATATGGGGCCAAATCAAGGAAAGATTTCACAGACAAGCCTTGCTTCAACACACACTTGACTACAAACTACAGGATCTATTCAAAGCTAAGGAATTTTAAATCAGAAAAAAACATGTGGCAATAACCTGGAGAGGAACGAAAAGGGCAAAAAACTTGACCCAACTAAATTTAAGAATGATTTCCACAGGAAAGTCTATACTGAACCGAGGCTCACCAGAACTCAATTCCAGTTTGACAACAAAACAGATGACTGAATAGCACTTACTTGGACCAACACAATCATTTCATTAACAAACTTAACAACTTTAAGCCACATTTCCAAAACAAGGAAAATTTTCCAAGAAAAAGACCCGTTTTCTACTACAGAACTCCTCAATGTTTCCTGTAGGACATTTTCAACTGAAAACAGAGTGTTAAAGCCTAACAGGTGGAGCTGAATTATTTCCGAACAGATCGCTCAACAGATGGAGTTTGAACACTTTTATTATGAATACAATCTAAGAAAAGAATATTCCGTAGGAAAAGAGCACATATTTTACATCCAGACAAGGGATCTGGTAAAAAGTGGATCATGTTAAAGCCAATTTTTCTCCTAATATCACCACAATTGATCCCGAGCAGTTCAAATGTCACCTGTCAAGTCTACATGTAATAGGACAAGGCAATTGCAGTAAAATGCCTTGCCAACGGCATAACACAAATGAAGCAGAATGTGGCCTTGGTGCCCACAAGTTTTTTTTGTAAAGTCCTTGGGGATGAACTTGACTTGAAGACATTGAAACAGACCAGGCTTATTGATATGCCCCAGTGTTAAAGATTGGCATGCAAGTTAAGTATGCAATGTTATAGCTGTAAAAAGTTACATATAAAATGGAATTTCATGAGGACACGGAAGTTTGCCTGATAAGTCATGCAACACAGACCATAATATGTACCGAGTCTTCTTGATTAGTATGCTGTATCCGTTTACCATCCAAAATGTCTTGCCAAACATTAGATCATCTTTGGTTCAGGGTTTGGTGACTACAGAAACCTGCCAATACATATAGCTATTATCAATAATGGATTAATCCATTATTGCTATCATGTGATATGTTACAGCATGAAAACCCAAACAAAAAAATCTAGATAATTTGTGAACGCTCCCTAGATTCCAGAATTACTAGAATATAAACTATTGACAAAAGTAGTACATAAACAAAGATGAAAATGCCTAAATTATACATTACTAAGACTCGCACTACCTTATATAAAACAAATGCTGATTCTTCTTCAAATGTTGCCAGGAACATGACGCACAGATTTCTTTTTTGAAAAATCAAACTACATTATTTGTATATGATGATTTATGGTTTGAATATATTTATGTACAATATAATGGTATTAAATCGCTGTTGCAAGACGGTTCAAAATCTGCATTGTCAGTTCACACAGCGGCTAGTGCACTCATATGCATAAAAGTGTGCCAATTATTCATCATACCCATATGCTGAGACTTATACATAATGATGTCCAACTGATGAACTTGTGCATTTTATGCAGTAATCATTAAATATCAGAGAACACTTATATTGAAGGAATTTTTCACTCAATTTCCAGCATTTTACTTTAAGATCTCTTTATACCAGTTTTTGAATTCACTGACATTTCAACCAGGGATTGTCAAGTATCCTGAATTCCATCACACTTAATTGACACCAGAACAAAGATGTCTGAATACTGACCTTGAAGTTGGTTTTTTGACCAGCCGTATGTTTACTGATGTAAACCATCATTTTATTCCATTAGTCAATATCACAATCTATGCCAACACATTCATACCACCAGCTTCGATGGCATTGCTAAGCTGTAGCCTACTATCATACATAACATACAGACAAAATGAACATCCAGGATTATTTAGCCAGTGTATATTATTAGACAGCACACAACCTCTGAGAACTGGAAGAATTTTTTAAGATTGGCGCCGAACTTTCCCAAGCAGTCAAAATCTAAAACATTGTAGCAAAGACAGCAACCTGTCTGCTGTGGCTCTGATGGTTTTTGCAATAGCTTTTCAATCGAATCTTCAGGTTTGCAATGAAATGGTTCGGTTTAGACTTGAGCCACTGTCAGCTTCAATAATTCATAATAATTTATTTTCTGGAATAGCTTTTGCATCAGAACTATTCACTTTAAGCACTGACTGCAGATATCCTGTACAGCGAAACAAGTAACAACCCTGTTACAACAAAACAACTCGCATTTCCTAACTTTAATACTCATTCTCAGTCCTAAAAAATATTACGAATCGAGCAAACTAGGACAGACGCCCTGTAGTACATAAACCCAAGAAAACGCAGTGACTTGCACTCAATCATGCACCTGGCAATGCTTCCGTAAATCTATGTACACTATTAAGTAAAGGTTGCATGGCCTTTATGTACATATCTAGTCATATTTGACCATCATCACTGGGTAAACTTCACTGGAAGTTAAACTACACTTTGCACCAAACGTATCAGAATACAAATAGATATACATGAAGGGGACACTTGAATATATCCATTAGACATGTGGAATTCATATTCCAGCAAAATCGACCGAGGATATACTATAAAGAGCATAATTTGCAGCTATCGATTCAACCTTACAGCAAATATAATAATGGTAGCAGCACTGAATATGAGCATGCAGAATAAATTGTGTATTTAATGCAGAAATAGGGTCTGCAAATTCAGATTACTGTATATCAAGATGTGTTCAACTGAAAACTAGCCATTCTCTGTAAAAGTTTACAGCTTGGAATCACAGGGTAGTCATTTCACTATTTACAGAAAGATGGATCAACTCGCAGCTGCAGGGAGCAGCCAGAAATTCAAATGAAGAGAAAAATTCAAAATTAGTACCAAACTATACAATTTGTAAGAGTTAGAATTATGCACTGGAATTATCAATACCGAGGCGGGATCATAAAAAAAAACAATTCATGGAAAAGTAGTTTTCCCAAAAAGATTTCAAAAATTATTTGGCTCTCAGGCCTCGACAATGTCTTCATGGTGGAATGTTGCATTAATGGCCTCATCTTTCACAGAATAAATCACTCGACTACCCACGTCAGGTCTTTGTACATAACATATAAAATACCAAGGATGTGGAGTCATTGGTTCAGCATGCTGAAATGCTGCAGATTCCATCAGGAAGATCAACATCAGTGGCAGAAATTCTCCCAGGCAAAGTTATGGCAATACGCCGGAGGAACAACAGCCATTATACGAACATAAAATCATGTCTCATTTTAGTTAAATAAAGGGCATTTGTTTAGCATGACCATAGGACAGTATTTCTTGTGTACTTAATGCAAGCACTCATCTTCAATTTCGATAAACAATCATCAATTTTAACCTTACCCATATCATACTCCAGGATCAACTCATTTGGTTTTCAAGCCATGGGTCCTGAAGAAACAATGCCAGAGCAGCACTGCCAACAGAAGCACAGACTACCACTTCAGCATCTTACTAAACATTATCGTAGTATACATAACATCAGACCTCACCGTAGATTTCCTTAGAAAAAAAATTGACGGTATCGATTCATAAAAATGTTATATGAAATTCATTACAAAATGGACACACAGTGATTTCCTTCGAAAAAGAGATGGACTGATCCTAAACATCAATTGGGTAAAAAGATTTCAAAGGATCATGCACATGTCCTATCTATTTTATACCAGTCTATCACGAATCAGAGGCATGCAAGTCCATCTCCCTTTTTACAAACATAATCTAAGGATTGATTAAATTCTGAATACAAAAGTATACTGTACGTATCATTTAAATTCTTCAGTTATTACGAGATATATACTTTGGTGGTTTTGTGTTTACATGGCCTCGAATTCATCCACTCTTCTCTTAGTGTTGCCCATGCGGATCTGCTTCAGCGTTTTAAACTTATCTCTTCCCGCTCGTACGTTTTCCAAGTGAAGCTCATCGTTTTTGGTTACAACGCCCTCTCTCTTTTCTACCTTAAGTTCTTCACCCAAAAGCTGAAATTGAAAAGGCACATCTATCAGATTATTTCATCATCTTTTGGTCAAAGGGCCAACTCACGACCGCTGAAAGTCGGCAACAACCAGAGCACACTCCTTCAATCATGATCAGTCATCTCACCTTTAATTGTTCTTGTAATGACTTTGAATCGGCCAACCGTGTGGTGCGTTCCTCCTCAGGGCGGGCAACATCACCGTTTTCTTGTACAGTTAATTCTTTGTAGTCTGCAACCGTAAAAAAATTAGAGTGAGATTCGTAAATAACTTGAAGGTGTGCAAAAATGTTAGCAGAGGGCTCACCAATCAAATCAGATCAAAATATTGCAAGATTAGGAGGCCTATCTTTGAGATTCTTTCCTACCTTCTAAGTTATCGTCATCATGTTCAGAAGCAGATTCGGACTCTTGGACCTGAAGTGCGCTGTGCTCTTGCTGCACTATCGTCGCCTGCACCTGCATGCTGGCGACCATCTGTTCATGTTCCAGGGCGAGTCTCTCCTCCTCGAGTCGCTTCTTCTCCTGTTCGATCGCCAGTCTCTCCTGCTCCTGTCGCTGCATCTCGAGCTGCGTCTCCGTCTCGTGGAGCTTGCTGGCGGTCGCTTCCAATTGTTCCCTGGTCACCTGCAGTTGGGCATCCTGTTCTTCCTTCTCTTGCTGGACGCGCAACTTCTCCGCGGCCTGTTATTGAAACATTGAGGATAGTATCAGTACACCTTCCAACAATTCCCGCCTAAAATCTATTTACCAAATTTGCATTTGAAGGGGTGACATCGAGGACACAAGGACCTAATCCTAATTCACTCTGGAAATTCAAGTGAAGTAGGAAACCCTATTCGATTTGGGATTTGAAATTCAAATATAGGTTACATTCATAAGATTGATAACGTTCTTTTCTCCAAAAATGACACAAGCATGCTAATTTCTTTAACCTGGAAAGAGAAAGGTTTAGGCCGTGCTTGCTAAACATGACAAATGTTTATTTAATTACATGCTCCACAGGTGATATTTTGAAAGTATATCTAAAGAATGGAATGGACTTAGTTCAAATGACATAGCCAGGTTTTAAAAGAATCTTCCACTTGTTAACGGCAACCAGGTAAAACTAACACACTGAACAGTGAAAGTGAAAGTGAAACATTTACCAATTGAAGCAGTTATGGGATAGGCCAAGCTTCGAGGCTCACTACTCAGATGGAAGATGTACAGACAAGCACAAGAAAAATTCATACATGGTTGTAACCTACCCAAACTTTTAATACGCCCAGGGTATTTTACATAACCAAACTTTTGATTTAACTCATTGCTCACCAATGCAACTTAAACTATTCTAGGTCTGTTTATTTCGAGTCCCCCCCCCCCATGTTCGTATATGAAAATGCCAGCACTAATAATTGGCTTATAAATATAACAGTGTCATGCTATTGAAAAGTGAGGATTGCTGTCCATAAATTTCAAATAGTGACTGCAGCGCCACTCTGGTAAATGTTGGCGATTTCATAGGAATAACAATACACAAGAGAGAACGTATGCCCCCCCTGTTCTTATGTTAAAATGCCAGCACCAATAGTATAAGACGATCAACGCTACATGTAATAATGTAGACATCCATGACCGCAAGTGAAAATGCCAAGCAGAAATGCTGAGCAGAACTGCAAAAGAGAGGTCCATAGCAGAATCCAAGGGGTTAATCCCCGGGGTATAGCAGCAACCACACACCTGCACACTGTTTTCATACTCCTCTGGCGCACCTTCCTAGAAAATATTGAACTTTGTCAATAAAGCTTGCTAAAGTTTATGGTAAACCCCTTTGCACACGTTACAGACACACCCAGTATTTCAAATCATCTCCTTTCTGATGTGGAGGGGCTGAACTTTGCCAATTTTTTTGGTCAGCCTTTGTGGCTTTTGGGATCACATCTTGAAGGTGATGTCGGAATCCATTAGTCAGCCATTTTGTTCCCCAACAGAGGTCGATCACAGGGGGCACTGAATCTCAATCTGCAAAGTGGCGAATTGTTCACGAACAAAAGACACTAATTGATACTACGATCATGTGATGTTGGTGCTAATTGACATCCTATGTTGCATCATCAGGTTAGGGCTATCTATTTGATGAGGATTAACCCTATCAGTTCTTTGTTCATCAAATATGCAATGGCGAGATTCTGAACCTCTGTATTAGCTGGTGCTGGTGCTTCAATGTACATGTACCGCCAAGACTGTTAGGATTTCAAGCATTTTTACAAATTGATGTCGAATTCTAGCCACAGCAAAATTAACGGCTTAATGATTGTGATAAAGGTTTGGCCACGGTGTGCTTCAATGTGAAAGACCAACTGTCTTAAAGGGTAAACATACAATGTATCAAAATATTATAAAAACAGAAATTCAAATAAGAAAGCCTAAAGAATTGAACCCCTTTCACATCAAGATATAGAAAATTACGAACTGGAAGTCCTCAGTATATCCAAGTGGCGGTCAATTCAAAAAGGGACAACTTACATGGGCGGTTCTAACAGGTACAAAGGAGCATTTGAAACCAGTCCTATATTCCAAAACACTTCTTACCATATCTCTCCTTTGATTCAAAAGATGCGAGTTATTTGTGGGGGATGATTATCACAAGATACATGTTTAACTAATAAAAGTACAATGGCAATAGTTTATATGCAGCTCACTAAGTTCATCTTTTTATAAATACCCCAAACCACTGCAGGAAAGTTTGTTAGGAGTCATATCTTTAGATGTGAAAGGGTCGAAGACAAATGGATTGGATCCTAGCATGAATGTATTAACCTCCACTACGAAGTTGCCATCAAGTTAGATAAATTATGTGTTGACAAGAACACCAGAAAATAAGCTAATGAACACCCCAAAAATAAACAAATGCAAGAAAATATGTTCAGAGAACAGGAGAAGTAACCCAATCTTACAGAATACCCCTTAAATAAAAAAGTTTTAATCAGCGATTAGTTTAACTACAATGCAAGCTTTTTTATACTTGTCCAAACAAAACCTTTGATACATTCTCTTGAAAAATTTATGATGACAGAATCCCACACCACCCAGATTTTTAGACTAGATGAGAATTAACTTCACCAGTTATAAAATGGAAGGGCAAGAAACTGCTTTCAGACTGGTCACTAGTGCCACACGGCATAGGATATAGCTCACTTTAGACAACCCTCAACCGGTAAAGGTTACAATCAAACGATTTGATGGTATCCACATGGTCATCAAGATATACAAAATACCCAAACTAACATCCCCATTCTGAGTAAATGTATTGCCAAATGAAGAGAATTATGGAATGAAAAGACTTTATTCTAGCTCAATCTCTTGCCCTCATCTAAGTACCATGGTAAGTTTATACGGATGGTGGTGACGATAGTCGTTGAAACGTGTCTAAAAAGAATATTAGATATTACAAGTTAAGTCAGGTCATTATGTTTTAAAGTGGTTATCAAGCATAGTAGACAGAGCAAACAAAGACAATTACCAATCTTTCGAACTCGGCGGTTCCCTATAACAAATAACATGCAATTACTAAACAGTCCAATGATATGCAAAACATGGAGAAATATATACATATTTACATCAAATTAAATTAAATTAAGGATCAACTTTGTAATAGTAACCGAGAACTGTATTTATACCGGTAAAGGAATGACTGCTTGTTAGTGAGCTGTCTCTTTAAAATGTTAGCAAATATGTGACCATCTTTCCCCGGTCCTCAAACATCTACATTGGCTAATGGTTAGATGCAGGATTGATTTCAAAATACTTTCGATCCGTTTTAAATCATTGAAAGGTCTGGCTCCAAAATACCTCCAATCTTTGCTGAGGTGGTGCCTCATTTTGATGGGAGTGGTCATATGGTCAGGCAACCATAACAGCTTGGGTTGGTGCAAAAAATGAAGGCAGTCAAAGTCACATTTCAATGTTATGTTTGAGGTGTTGTAGAATAGAAAATGATATCGGTGGTCTCATCAAACCCTGCTAAAGGTCTACTAAAGGTGAAGCTGTCCTTTTACAACAAATTACGGCAGCCACCTTGGTTTGGTTTACCTTTTAGCTCAACCCACGCAATATTTGACAAGACAACCAATACCTCCAGTTACATATATGCAGCACTTTAATGATAAAAACTTGAGATTTGTATATAAACCATGTAGTTGCAGTTTTGCATATCATGAAGACAACGGGACAAAAACAAAAACAGACCAACAATGACAGGACACACATGCCACCATGATATGGAAGAACTGCTTTCTAAATACGAAAGGACTATCAAATTTCAGCATCGATAGCAAACGGCTGTCAAAGGAAAATGGTGAAAACACATAAACATAAACCATGCAGCACGATGCAGGTCACAACAGATGGGTAACAGCAAGGAACCAGGTAATGATAGGAATGCCTCTGAACTTAAAATCATACGTACAATTTCATCTCTCTTCTGCTGCTCGAGCGAAACCTCCGATTGCAGCAGCACATTTCTTTCCTCTTTTTCTTGTTGCTCTTGCTCAAGTCGGGCGACTCTCTCTTCGTTCTCTTTGATCATGAGGGCCAAGCGCTCCCTCTCTGAAATAAACAGTTCAATAGAATCAAATCTCAAGTCGACAACTGACTACCAACCTATTTACCAAACTATCAAACCTTCAAATTAGAAATGTGTTAAAACCCTTAGGACAGGACACACTTACCAGCTTCAACACGAATCCGTTCCTCCTCTGCCTCCCTTAACTTTCTTTCCATTTCGTTCTTCTCGCTTGCCGATTGCTGTTGCTGTCTCTTGGCTTCATCGAGCTGTTTTCTGAAGAGGAAAGTGCTCTTGTAAGACAAGGTTACAACCATCCACAGAAGTTAAAAAGTTGCCCTGGTGATACACCTGGTACAAGGAGCCTCGCTTTTGAGGCCATTTTAAAAGACGAAGCAATTTTGGGATGCATGTCGTACTCAAGGACACAAAGACAAAGCAGAGGTTATCCTTTAAAGTCAAACTAATGACCGCCTGATTATGAGCATGTCACTCCAACGACGACTATACCACTGATCTCCCATACTTGGGCAACAAGCCAACCGGCGGAATGCTGCACCTTTTTACAGAATCTGTAGCTTTAGTTGGGGAATGAAATCAACTATTGATAATAGACATACTTCTCCAACTTCTTGTTTTCCTTCTCTTCCTTGGCCTGGGCCTTCATCTGTTGAACCTCGATCGTGTCTGGTTTACGCCGTCTCATGTAGAGTTCATGATTGCCCATGCACAATGCAAGAATACGTTTGTTTATCCTTAGTCTTGGAGCATAGAATACAAAATCCTGCAAAAGATAACAAGAAGCAATGAAGGAACTGCCCTTGGATTTGGATAGCGTCAACAACATGGTTTAGTAGATGGATTACTCTCCGACCATAGCCACAGTCACTAGTTATTCCAGCCTGTGGCAAGAACAACCCAACCTTCTTTGACTTCTACATCACGATACTTACAGGCGCTTTCTTGTCGATAGGTTTGATGACAAATTTCTTGTCATTGAATGAGATGTTACGAATTTCACTCCAGGGGAAGCCAATCTTTGGTGTTAACCTGACAAGGGTGAATAAGAAATGTTTTTCAGAAACATACTAATAGTCCAGAAGTCACATTTTGCATCTTTGTACATAACTTAAAATGATTATGTCATTCTTATCATCAAATGAATTGAAGAAGTACAGCTCAGCTCAGCTCAATACCGTATAAACAGCCTGTACACTACTTTAATCATATATTTAGGATATACATGTACATGTATTTTAATAGAAAATGGCATCCACCAGTCAATGATCATCATGAAAAGACCAAGAGATATTAAATAAAGTGTTCTTACTTGTCATCATGTTCATAGATATTAAGGCCGAGGGCGTCCACTCCCAAAAACAGGTCTGTGCCCTTCTTGTTTTTAATTTCAAAATAATTCACACCATACATTTCAAGATCTTGAGCAATCTTCAGGTATTCCACCATGGCTTCATCCCTGCAACAGCAAAGAGAAAACGTGAGATATAAGCTGAACGTGTGAACTATCAAAGCTTCTAACTACTGTCGAAGGCACCATGAATTCAAAACAAGTATTGCACCTAGACAAATAGCGACAACTTGGACAAACCGTATTAGCAAAAGGGATTCTGTTCAGCAAACACTACATTTAGGCCATTCAACATAAATTACTTGTTTATCATCACCGCCCGCCCCGACATTTAGGTCCCGTGCCGATTATTTTGATATTCGATATATCAAATATCAAGGTACCGTCCGCTCCAAGTTGTGCCCTCAACTTCCAACTCAGATTCAAACAACCTACCGCCCTAATTTTACCTGACCCGGTGGCCTGTTGATAATTGATATCCATTTCCCCGTTCTGGCCATCACACATGTGGTACAAGTGATTAGTTAAGACTAAACAAATCCAGAGACACAGCATGCAGCCAGCCGATGCTGAAAAAATGTCTCAATACCTCAGTACAGGGTGACACCAGTCTCGCTCAACGGCAATGAATTATTTTCATTCAAAGTGAATTGTCAGCACACAAAAGAATTATTGACTCAGTGAGACTACACTCGGGGAGATTTTGGAACCAATACTTTCTCAACCTCATACCTGCGTGGGCAAATGCGTATAGGCCTACCAGTTATTTTTATATTGCCGATGAGCCTGGAATCGAGATGAATAAACGCATGTGTTTTTATTTCTTGCTCAACGCATGAATGTTTGACCAAAGCTCACACACTATGTGGTGTATGAGGAGAATGTTTTCAATGGGCGAGACTTGGGGCCATGCTGCTTGCTGTCACTTTGCATGCTTGTGTCAGATGTACATGGATTTGTACGGTACATGTAAAATGTCAGGGGAATAAATCATCAGCAGATCATGGTGCTACTTGACATGGCTTATACATACATTTGTAATATGTCAGTCCAAAAATTATCAAATATCGAATATCAAAGCCCCTCCCAATGGAATACATTGCCAAGTTCATGACCGAAAAATATCAAATACCAAATATCAAAGGCCCTCCCCATCAAACATTGGCGCCAAACAAAATATCAAATATCAATATCAAAGGGCCTCCCCTCCAAATATCGTGAGGTGGAGTGATGATAAACAAGTAATTTATTTTGAATGGCCTTAGATCGGGGAAATATTCCTGGGCCAGATGCAAATTGAGTTCTGTATATTGCGCCTTGTCCCAATTCTCTTTGGAGACAGAATGTTCATCAAGAGTTTACCAAAGGTAAGTTTACCTCGGGGTATCACGGCACTCCTTGTGCCAATTGAGTATTTTTTCTTCCCATTCAGGTCTTGACATTTTGTGCTGGTCAAGAACTCTCTGAGGTAAAATCTTGTCATTGCACAAGCAGCCTGGTTTGTGGATGTCTGGATTGTGGTCCCCGTATTTGGCTTGTACAGCGTATGATGAGAGCAGCACGCACGTCTCTGGTGGACAGTAGATCTCATCGTTCAAGATAGATTCTTTAACTTGGAGGAAAAACATGCGCTGGAAAGGTAAGGGAAAGATTATTTAACTACTCAAGTCTGAAGGTAAGGGACAGATTCTTCAACTACATCAGAAAGTCTAAATTTAGGGGAAGATTCTTATATAGCTACATGAGTAAGTCTAATGGGAAAGGGAAATGTTCTTCAACTACATGAGTAAGTCTAGAGGTAAGGGACAGATTCTTCAACTACATGAGAAAGTCTAAATTTAGGGGAAGATGAGTACTTGTCTACATGAGTAAGTCTAAAGGGAAAGGGAAATGTTCTTCAACTACATGAGTAAGTCTAGAGGTAAGGGAAAGATTCTTCAACTACATGAGTACGGTAGGTACGGTAGGTATGGTAAGTCTAAAGGTAAGGAAAGGGTTCTTCAACTACACGAGTAAGTCTAAAGGTAACGGAAAGACTCTTCAACTACATGAGTACGGTAAGTCTAAAGGTAAGGTACAGTAAGTCTAAAGGTAAGGTACAGTAAGTCTAAAGGTAAGGTACAGTAAGTCTAAAGGTAAGGTACAGTAAGTCTAAAGGTAAGGTACAGTAAGTCTAAAGGTAAGGTACAGTAAGTCTAAAGGTAAGGAAAGGGTTCTTCAACTACACGAGTAAGTCTAAAGGTATTAGGGAAAGATCATTCAACTACATGAGTAAGTCTAAGAGCAAGGGAAAGATTCTTCAACTACATGAGTAAAGTCTAATGGGAAAGGGAAATATTCTTCAACTACATGAGTAAGTCTTGAGGTAAGGGAAAGATTTTCTTCAACTACATTAGTACGGTAGGTACAGTAAGTCTAAAGGTAAGGAAAGGGTTCTTCAACTACACGAGTAAATCTAAAGGTAAGGTACAGTAAGTCTAAAGGTAAGGAAAGTGTTCTTCAACTACACGAGTAAGTCTAAAGGTATTAGGGAAAGATCATTCAACTACATGAGTAAGTCTAAGAGCAAGGGAAAGATTCTTCAACTACATGAGTAAGTCTAAAGGTACATGCATGTTAGTAATTGCTTGTATTCAAAGCTAGATTGACAGTGACTTTTCTTTGTAAAGATTAACCAAAGTTTGAGTACGCACCTGTGTGACTTCTTGAATCAGCTCCTCTGAAACGTCCTCTGGGAAGAATTTTGCTCTAAATTTGAAATGATAGCAGCCATTGCTTTCTTTACTTATATCTTGTGAGACGACCTGGAATGGAGGAAACAAGAAAACTCATGAAAGCATTTTGGCAGCTTTGAGCTGTGCAGCCACTGGTTCTCCTTGAAAGTTCATTAGATGACCTTCAAAACAAGCCCTGCTCTAATTAAAGCTCGAATATTAGAATGTCAGCAAACCTCAAACCTGCTCCCATTGTCTTACAAATAAAAGATTTAGTGACAATTATTCCATTACTGCAAATTACACCCTCACTCTCAGTACAATAATTTCTGTGTTTCCAAAAGTATTATCAAAAGACAACACTTTATGTCACATGATTACACGCAGTGTCAAGTAAACAGCAAGATATTGGTATCGATCTCATACGAGCTGGTCGACAGACATACAGCCAACAGTCCAAAGTAACTAATAATTGAGAGAAGCAACTCGTTATACAAAGAGCTACAAGTAAGCCTCAATGGTATTCGTAGAATGACGATATCTCAAGTGATTGCTTTGTCTTCAACAAGGCCTATTTTCAGCAGATGCCCCACCCACCCATAAATGCATGTATAGATTCTAATCTACAGTGTTTACTCGATAAATGTGATGTACTTCAAGTATTGTGCAGAACTAACCTTGCATACAATCTGCACATGGACTCTCTATAAACTTAATACACAACACAAGTTTCCCGCTGACGCCCTGCCCCATGTACACAAATTTTCGTTCAATCGACACCACCCTAGTCAATGGACAGTCAAGAAGGGCTCTCGGCAATACTTGGGTAATATCAAATTTTGACACAACATGGGTAAGAGTACTAGTTGAGATTGAGAAGTTCAGTTTTTAACAGAGCAATGGCACTTTACACTTGTCAAGAGAAAGCATAAGAGGAACTTGGAAGCCTAGTCAGAGGGAGGTTATTCCTTGATCTGTGTCAAGTAGAAACGTTGTCTTTCTGATTTTCTCTCTTAAATGGAAACACGCCGTGAGTTGCCACCAACACTACAACAGAAGTGTCCCTCAGGTCATCAATTATAAATTCGATCAATATGGAAGACGGCTTCTTTCATCAATCTATTAGCCCCAAGTTGATTGTTTTCTTCATGATAATAATCAATTCTCATATGGCACGGCTGGGCTCGCCTTGAATGGTTGTGATCAAGTGTTCTGAAGGCCAGTTCCAATATTTGTCTAAGGATTTTCTCTGGGGGAACTGAATATATCGAGTGGTTTGCGCACGCAGATGAAAGAAGCAAAATTCAAATGAGATTTAACAGCATTCACAGCAGGTTTTTTTAAATGAGTTCCCCAGAGAGCAATCAGTTTTGCTAGAGGTTTAACCAAACTAGAGAACATCGCTTAACCAATCTCATGACTCAATTGATTTTGGTCCTTAGGTCGATCACCCTGAGATATCATTCATAACACGTACTTCTATTCACAACCACTATACAAATGCTGAGTTGGTTGTATTCATCACAACAATATTGCTGTTGAAATTTATTGGGTCATTCAAGAAATTCTACTTAGCGTAATGGGAGATAGCAAATAGTGCAGGCATTTTCATACATTTCTCATGATGAACGAACCTTCACGACCAGAGTATAAGCCTATCATATGTACTACTGCTCACCTATAACCTAAAAGGACTGACACCCATTGTATTCAATGCATAGACACCTCTACAGTGACAACCCATTCAAATGTGTTCCAATCGGATGAGCAGCAGCGATAGTGTTAAATTATCATTGATATAGCAAGTGAACTAACTAATCCTTTTCTAGACGGTGTAATCCAGCAGGTTTCATACTCAACTGGTCAATTCTTGACCTTTTGGGTCACTATCTCAACTTTTGCCCCATACATATTTGAGCAATACTAGATTATAAACACGTTTTACTGAAATATTACGTTGGTTTATCATGTTTATGCAATTTGAAAGGTCAAAACAGCTCGTCGGGCCTATTGTGAAAGATAATGGCCAGATATTTATGCACAGGTTAAGTGATCCTTGCACCCCGCAACTCGTGAAACTATCTTTACCTTCAAAATACTGCTTCAAGTATGAAATGGACCAAAGGATCAATACCAATGAATCTGGGCAGAAAACCATTCAACATTCGATTACATCACCCTACTTCCAAGTGTAATGTCATTAGACGTTTGGCTCATTGCCTCGGCTGATGGCAATCGTGGAAGTCAAATATATTTTTTGTAATCAAAGTTGCAAAATCAATGTCAATTGCTACAAATCTCATCTTCAAATAAGCCAATATTCACAGCAATTGGTCTCTAGGGCATGATTTTATTCAGGATATCCAGCAAGCATAAATATTAGTTCAGTTGACATTTGTTTACATGTAACTTTCATGCTGGTTACTGATTCATCACCACCATCTCCCATAATAAAGGTATTTTGCCATGCAGCTGATAGGCCAACAGGCAAATCATCTTTCACTGGTTGAACAGATCATCAGAAATATAATTAGCTCGCTTACACCCCTACAGAGTTAGAAGCTTCCTCACTGTGTAACTTTTACTGTAACAAGAGAAAAAGCTGGTTTTAGACAAAGGATGCTCAACAAGGTTTTACCTTTTCTCAATTCGACTGTTTTACAACAATGAAGTCTCAGGTAACTTCCGACAATGATGCAGGATGGGTTACATTTCACCATCCAATAACCTCCTGAAGTTCAGGCCAAAACATTTAACTAACCTCCAAAAAACAAGACTAAGAGAAAAGTCTTTGTGTATTCAGTTTTTCATTATGGAAATGTAAGGAAGTAGTGAGTGCAGTGCAACCAGATAAGCTAAGACAGCAGACTTGATAAAGAAATGGTTGTTACTGTTTGTAACACATTCCAGAGGCAAGACAAAAGAACTCAATGATATTACTGAGTCACCAGGCAGATTGCATGGAATTGCGCCACAAATAATTCAGGAGTGCCGTGCAGTGAAGAGAGGCCAAGACGGAGTACGAAATGTAGAACAGAACTCCGTCAACAAGTAGTCAGACCAAAGCCCAACACCTACTCTTATCCTCTATTATTCACACTCACAGTCCATTTAATAAATAGGCCTTACCATTAGGCCAACAGGCCTACACTTCACTCAGTATTAATGCCAACCAGGAAGATACCCATAGGGAATGTTTTTCTTCTCAGAAATGGTGACCTTCCTGATCATGAACAATTCTCTCCTACATAGCGCATTGCCCATCAAAAGACTAACACAATATTTCTATTTCATCATCAAAGTGGGCCTGTTTGACAACTACAGATATATAATGATTCATGAGATGAGAACTGAACTGATCACAACAATTCTGTTTTGAAAACACCAAAAATGGTAATAGGCACATCATCCGTTAAAAAAAGACATACATGTCATGTTCAAAATGGAGGTCTACTGAAAACCATGCCCTTCCAATTGTGGCCGGGAATAAACAGAGACCAGTTTTGGTTGATAAACCAGATTTGCATATCCCTTCCATTTCGAACTTCGATGTTTTGACAGGCTTCGCGCAGTGGAATTTATCACACAAGGGGCGGGATAATCCCCTTTCGTAGTTGATTTGAAGTCCAAATCCGGTGCACTTCTCGTCTACAATCTTTCCTCAACCACGGACTCACCTTTTTGTTCAGTTTCAACCATGTAGCTAGACCTTTGATGTCTATGTACTGGAGGCCGAAGAACCAGACTTCTCGCAGGCCTATTGTCTTCACCACCTGCAAGTAGACAATGGAGAGATCATGAAATGGGTTTCAAATGAATCTTGATAAATGAAACGTCTTCTTGATAAATTAATTTTGAGCATCTCTTTGAAGAACATGCTGAAATCAACCCATATGGATGGAAAGATGACCCGAAAGAACTCCCACCCCCTCTTTCTCAATGGTCCACTTCCTTTCCAAAAGACCTGGATTCGCTCTTGAATTGGGGGTCAAGGGATCCCACTATTGCTCCTTCTTCTTGGCAAAGGGGTATGAAGGTGCAATTGATATCTATGATCAGTATTAAACAGCTAAGAAATGACATGTAATGAACCAGTCACATTCAGAGTAACCCGACTCCCTTTTGGATGCACTCAAAATTGTACAAGAACATTTCACCAAATGCATGTTTGTGTGCACTTCTGGATTCCCCCCTGTAGTGCTCCAGTGATGGATCTGCAGTATAAATTTGCAGAATTTTCTATATTTTATTGACTGCAACCAAACGCGGTCAATTGCCCAACGCAACAATAGCTGCGCTTACACCACGGAATATTGGTGGACCAATTGCACTTACACCACCACATTGCCGCGACAAATTGGTTCGGCAATCCATTGCCGATACAAATTGCCGAGCGAATTTGTCCCACCAAGCTTGATGGTCCAAATTCGCCCGGCTTGTTAAAAGCTCGGCTTTGTCGTGGTGTAAGCGCAAATGGATCGGCAATTAGCTAGTTAGATGGTTCGGCTCCAGGCGGCGCTTTCGAAATGGCGCTTTCTGCCAAGGCTTTCCGCGTTCTGCTTATTGTTTGCGCGCCATCTGTAGCCGGATTTTATAACTAGCTGCAGCGCTGGTGTAAGCGCTTGGTGGATTTTCGATGGTGCGGCATTGGTTCCCGAACCAAGATTGGTGGTCCATTTTCAGGTGGTGTAAGTGCGGCTAATGAGTCAATAGAGCAAACAAACTGATATTTATCAGCTCATTGAGCCGACAGATGAGGCCAAATTCAGGAGAGGAGAGCACGATTTCCTCACCAAGAAAAAGGAAGTGATTAACTTGAGATTTCCCACAGTACAATTCGGAACTGAATATGTAATAAGGCTTTCATGTTTTGAAATCACAGTTGCCCAGGGCGAAAGCAGTGATACATGCATGTACATGCAGCGTCACACAATGGTGAATCAATATCAAGAGTTTGAAATACTTTGGCTGAGTATTTTGTCATCAATATTTCAGCTCACGGCAAAAAATTTCATCTTGGAATGCCAGTTAGATTTAAAAGCAATGCTCAAGATGTAACTTGATCGGTTACCAATCTAGCCTTGTCATTAGTGCATTTTTTCCACAAAAAGTTGGGTTTAAAAAAAATCCGTTGGCATCATCTTGTACTTGTATACATTTTTTTGGGCAACTATCAAACGTTGTCTGTCAAAGCACATCTCACTGACTTGAGTCACAATATCTAAATGACCAGCAAAACAACAATTAGAACCCCACAGTGAAGCCAATCTCCACAATGCAAATGTCATCAGTGAAGACTTCACATTGAATCAGAAGCTGGAATGTCAATCAACAATTACATAAAATGCCAATTATCTGTTCCAGGGCACTCAATCAGTCAAAAGCACTCAGGGCAAATTCAAGCAAACATACATATACAGCCACTTCGTGTCACCTGTGAACACAGCAAATATGTACCATGCGTGAGCAAGCACGGTCACAATATATTGGACAGTAAGAACAACACGGTGGCAGAGACAAATTCTTCTGGAACGAAATCAAACACAAACTAATTTTTTAAATGGAATGGGGAGAGCAGCTATTTGCCACTGACTACAACCCTGAGTATGGGCGGGGGTTCTATCGTCAAATTGAACATTCGAGCGCAGCTCCCACTAGGACTCGTACTTGGAGTTGGACGGTTGCTAATCGTGTCTATAACGAACGAATCTGGCCTAGAACAAGCCAAAGGAGGCAGGGATATCCAGGTGTTTTCTTTGTAGCACTCATTGAACATGTCACTGTCAGCGAGATGACAACCATGTGACTGCATGTCATGTGCCAAGTGTGATGATAGTTAAAATCAAAGACATCCCATGCAAATCCTTCGATCAATCAATAAGCCAGATCAAATTTATCACTTGCCAATTTCTCCAATTACACAAGATCAATAGGACCGATACATACACGCAGAAAGGCCAGGTACAATCAGTCATGCAGCGGACAAACCACTCTCACTGGCGACATGGTAATATAAGCCCTGAACACCCATGGCTGACAATACCTGTTGAGATGGCCCAGTAGGACGTGGGTCGAACCAAGGGTGTCAACACAAACCATCCTGTGCATATCTAAAACTTGTTATTTGATAAGTAGGACTCTTCACTTTAGGTTGAATGAGTCAGATCAACTCTAGTCAGGGCGTGACATTCATCCAAAATGTTATGCCCAAAAAACGTTGCCGACTAACAAGCCTGACAACACAGAACAGCCAGGAGATTTGACTAAACGGACCACACGCAAATCTTCTATCTTATAGGCCTACACAAATCTTCCAATGATGATATAGTTTTAGTCTAAGTAACATCCCTTTTCCTGCACAATATCCGTACGTAAGACAGGACACTCATAAAAATAAATTAGTACAAAAGTATCGATCTGCAGGTTATTTGAAATGTGGTGAAATCGACAGCTGAAGGTTTTCAAGGGTTTCAATTTACACATGCTCAACAAATACTTCCCCTGGAAGCCAAGAGGACAATATGAGACCAATTCACACATACTGGGCTGTGGAGATACTGAACATTCTGGTCTTCAGCCTTGATGACAACCACCAGGTTACCTTAAGCAACATGATGTGATTGCTGCATTGCATGGAATTATATCATACCACACTAATTAGAGTGGAGATCTAAGAGTACAGAGAACCGTAGATCCTCTAATGGAGTCCAGCTGGAATCAAAAATCATTTCTGACAAGAGAATAAACTAGACTTTGGTAAAGAACATAAAACACCATTTGATTCGAACTGGATCTTCCTCAAGGTTACACTGCAGAAGATCATTTGATTGACATCACTCTTTCACGCAAAAATCGGTCTGTTTTGGCACAATCATGAGAATAACTTGTTGTGTGATGTCAAAGGTGTTTTAGAGGGATGACTATTTTGACCTTCAGAAAATGCTTCAGGAGGGTCAAAAACCAAAATATATGTACCTCAAGAACAATTTTGCATCCCCCTTATTTGGGCGCAAACGTACATCCTTTAAAGGCAAGTATTCAGTGTAATAGAAAGGCCTGCACTCAAAATATTTCTTCATTTTGGTTCCGCCTGAACCACTGTGAATAAATCCTCAGCTCAAAACCTTACCACTGGGCAACAAATAAGGAAATATAAATGTACATTTATAATATTTTGCCTTTGGCATTTATACAACAAAATTGCAGGCTGCCTAAAAGCCTGTACAATGTGGTGAAATACTCACAGCATGTGAACCATATTTCAAATGAAATATTTTTTATGTCATGGTTGTGAATAAATATTCAAATTACATTGGCTATTGGTCTATGTATGAACGTGCTGAGCACCATATAAGGTCTGGCCAGGTATCACAGAACTGAATACTATATTCAAAGAATGTGAACATGCTGAATGTAGAATAGTCAATTTTATACTTATAATATGGTTTCGTGACTTAATCAGCCATTTTCACAACGTCGATATAATAAAAAGGTTTTTATCAAAACTTGCTAGAGTGGAGAAAACTGTTTGGCTTGAGATGTGCATTTTGAAAAGGTTTTGCACGCAAGTAGGTCTCGGCCTACTTTCCTCACTATTGATATGTTGGTTTTATGCATCTCATATGAGGAGGCTGCCACCATAAGTCATCTTTAACCCGATATCCCGTCCAGGTTGCTGTCAGGAATCGGTGGAAGGACAATGCAAGCTCGGAGTCTCGTCACAAGATGTTGTAATCCCACCAACACCATTTTATGTCTAGAAGCTTGTGACAGAATCAGAATACGATTTGTCGACGTAACTTTTAAAACAGGGTATTTTTTGAAGTCGTTCAAATCTCCTCCACATAGCATATCTCCATGTTTCCATACACAGGCAAATTATCCATGATTTTGAAATCATAAATTGAGCATTGTACCTGCCGCAGCATATGATATTGCATACCAGGGCGAGCTATATTACCACCAGCTAATCAAGGTGCAATATTACCTGACATGCCACATTTCACTTTTAATCACCCGATATTAGTTCTGAATTGACAGGTCTAACAAGTCACTAGCAGGTGAGATTTACAAATACCTACACACAGATGGATCAAATTCAAATATTTCTAATCATATAGGAGGAGGGTCCGTTCCCTAATGTCCCTACAACATTCAGAGGTGATGAAGGCAAAAACTGCTGTGCCCTCCTTAAACAAATTTAGAGGCCAGACATCACTTTGCCCACAACTGTTGATCGAGCTTTAAGAGTTGATATTTACCTGATCAAAGAGCTGTTTGCCGGTTGTATTTGGCTGAATGGCAAACTCCAGCTCAGCGTCCATGGTGGTGACGCGAACATTCATCTGAAACAAGGAAAGATAAATCATTACATGGATACAGAAAGGGTCATCCACACTGCCAGATTATTTCCTCCAGCCTTTGGCTAGTATCAGAGAACCAACCAACTATACTGATTGCGGTTAAAAGGAAAAGTTGTTTTAAAACCATTTTTTTTTCCATTTTTAAACGTTTCCTTGTTACATATCAAGCTTCCCAACACAAATGTAACAAATAAATAGATGTTTTTTCTTTGAAACCTGACAGAATCTTCATGATCAGCAAAGAGGATCCTGTCCGAATATTTGTCTAAGTTAAATGTTGACATGCAATTTCAGAAAAAAATAAGCATCAGTTATTTCATAATGAGAAAAAATATTAGTATACTAAACTTCCAACAAAAGAACAAACTGTTCTACTGTTTGTCATAGATTGGACAACAGCAGAACTATGTTCAATATCTTGATCAGTAAAAAATGGAATCTTTCGAATCGTTTCATATCATAAAAGTTTCTCAACAAACATGCTCAGATGGTTACTTTAATAGTAGAATGATGCATGAATGATTGCCTAGTCAGTAGATTGTCATGCAAGGATAGAATAAATTCTGAAGTCTTTCAAATAGTTTTTTATGATACTGTGGCTTCATTCAGAAACCAATAAATTGCTGGTCCAAAAATCAGGATAGCACTTGAACTACTCAATTTAGGGAGCAGATGATAACCATGCATTAGATTTAGATTTGTCCAGATCTTGGTATGTCGACCAAGAATCTTAACAAAAAGAAGCCAGACATCACAAGTTGATATTCTTATTGACAGACAGAATTAATAATCATGAAACAAATGCAGGCAAATCAATCGGCCAGTTTCCAACACAGATGACATTTTTGGTAAGTGTTTTGCTTTGCTCGTTTGACGGTATCATGACATGCAACATTCTAAGAAGATTTCCATCAGAGGTTGGAGAAAGAATCAGGCGCTGGGGAAGGATTCTTTGAAACTCATTGCTTCTTTGCCAAGTTCTTCAAGTTCAACATTGGTGTGCATTGGCATGCTCAGTCTGTGGCTACTTCCAAGAATTGAGTGGGCGGTGTGAGTGCAGAAACATTTTTTTTCAGAAGCAGGCTTTTTGTGCGTAGCTGAGTCACAAGCGTGAGAGACGGGAAATGAGGTTTAAAGCTCATATTCAAAGGAAATTTTTTTCGGAAAGCTCACTACAAATTACTACACCCATTGAAGAAATGAGCCCCTTCCACATGATAATTATCAAATATCTACATCAAAAGCGCAAGGGCGACTACAGTTACAATGTGGCCTTCAGAGCCAGCCCTCAATCTTGGGAGTTCAGAGCTTGAGCCTGAGCTGAGGAAACCACAACAAGAACAGATGAAGCGCGTGATTCTTTCTTAAGTTTCCTCTGACGGATGAAGGATTCTTACTGGGGCTTCATGGCCAAACAGACCAAAGAACTTTCCCTTGCTACTATCAGTTGCAACTGAATAATCCTGCTGAAGAATACATAGGCTCAAAACAGTCAGTATAAAGTCAAGCTGAAGGAAGTCATTTGAAATATGCAGGTTTTGCTTTAAAAAAATTGAAATGGCAACCACTTCCTTCAGAGCTTATAGATCATGATTTTGCTTAGGTTACTCAAAACAGTTTACGGTTCCATTACCAAGCAATTTTAGTTTGAGGGTCCAGCCTTGACATTCTCCTAAATCTAACACCAGGGTGTTTATTTGACAGTCATCCTGAACCTCATATGGTCCATACCCCCTTTCAATGTAGAAGATGCAAAAACCTTGGTGGTCAAGATGGTAGACAGTGGGATTGGAGACATTCAAACAAGGTTTTAGAGGTGGATTCAGGAACAGGGTGGACTGGCAACAGGATATCTCCACTGACCAGAGATTTTGATTGATCTTTCAACATGTCCAACAAGTGCCACTGGGGCACTGTTTAATCTACTTACCGCTTTCGGCATTTTGATTTTTTTGCCAGGTAACTGACTGGACGTATAATCACTGATATCCTATACAGAGCTTGAAGATGGTCCTGGAAGTAAAAAGAAAGGACAGACATTAAACATTGAATTGCTTTTGATTTGAGAAGTGTTAATAACTAGTCCTCAATTTCCAGCTGTAATGGGATGGTATGAATATTATACTACCAGCAATCAAGTCCATCACGATCAACAGTTCCGGAAAAAATCTTTGTTGGCTATAGTACTTTTCTGTGTTGGTCTTCAATTATCATTATTTAAAATTGGTGACCTTTACGACAAAGTATGTTCATCAAAGCCAAAAATAGTCCAAGTGATTTTGACACATCAAGTTATGTACATGAATGCTGATGCCACAGAAGTAAGAGGAAGTTTTTTTACTATTTACAATGCAGCAGAACAATGTATTCATTTAAAAAGTTGTGCATTGGAATGGAACACTTTGAAAGTGAAACATGGATAAATATCCAATTCCAATGATCAGGTTTGGACCGATTATCGAAAGACACACACTTCTGCTTGATATAACTGTAAGAGAGATTACAACAGTCCAATGTGTACTCTGACAACAGAGATTCTTTTGATAAGACAAAGCCCACAGGCATGCCCTGATCAGATAATATTCAAGTAGCGCAGCTCACATATATAGGCCTGTAGACGCTTTCTACTGTTTCATCCATTCAAGCAAGGACTCTCAACAATCAAATTTTGACAGGTTTCTTCGCCACCTCCATAGAAATCCATAGACCCAAGTCTCAAAATAGGTCAAGACGATCAAGAAATCAGTTAAGCAGTCAAGATCGACTTGAAGTTCAGCCGTTTAAACAGAGTGCTTTAATTTGGCGTGTTACGTGTGAACCATTCTGCAAGTCACAGAATATATCAGTTTACTCCCAACTAAAATACTACAACTCAACGAAGTTGCCATTTTGCACAGTGACAATGATAAAACCGTTTTTTAAAGCGTGCCCCTAAAGTTGACGATTGTACCCCCTCTCTCGAAATTCGTGAAGACATCCAGGTAAATTCAGTTGGCATGACACCCATACCCTGAGAAGTTAAGCTATACATGCCACATATGTATGAGCTATGCCATACATGTAGGAACACACCTACATGTGGGATAAAGTCTAACCCAAGTATGAACTCATAAAACAGATTACCCCTTTAGCCATTATTCAAACAACAATACAAAGGTGCTTCTGCCCTAGTACATGTCGACAGGGACCTCAGCCTAACCTTGTTTACACATGCTTTGTGACACTCCGCAGATATAAACCAATGTAATGTAAGCCGGTCATCTGGCCAGCGGTGACATACATGTATAATAAATCAAGTTAGTGTAGTACCTTCACACCATGAGTTTGACTAAGGTCATAAGGAAGGAATTGGCCGCTGATTGCCATAGTTATGAAGAACCGGGTACAGCATACTATGTGGACGGACTGTAAAGATGTAGCCCCACCCCGATCCCGGGAAATGTACAGGACACACAAAAACTCCAGTACTAGACCAAACTTTTCTGAACAGATTCATCACCAAGTTGTTACTCATTGTTCAGGATAGGCTCCAATGCACCGGCACAGGTTCCATTGGATTTTTTTAGGGAGGCTTTTCTGCTGTAAGAAAAACCTCAGTGGACATGGACTCTGCAAGCCAGATGTCTCAAGATCATCCAGTTTGCAGGACAGTCAATGATAATATTCACGTCTAACTCCTCCAAATAGAAATGAAATCGTATTTTCCATTTAAAAAGCTTCAATGAACTGTGGCTGTGCACAGCCCATGGATTTAAAGGGCTAATATTAGTTTATCATTACAGAGCTTATCTCTATCAGGATCAAGTCCGGTTAACAGCCAAATTATGGGCGTGTCCTTGTGATAATGTCACCTGCATGACTGGGCAGTACGTTTGTATACAGATAACCTTTACATTATGATTTATAATATGTACAGTACACTGAACAAAACACATTCTGGTCAACTGGCACAATCATAAATACTACAAATGACACTACGTATGTAATTAGACTAGAGTCACCAATTTTCAACACGTGTGGTATCTCCTAATTTTCCCCTCTTAGCACGGCGTGATCAACATTTCGTCCACCCCTGCCATCAGTCTGGGCATAAGGGACAATGTTTTTATGAGACACCACAGGAATAACTTGATGGACAGGCCCACATAACTGTAAGCCTGATGTAGGCCTACAATTTACAACTTTAGTCTAGTTTGTTAACCTTATAATCCAAGAATTAAATAGCCCCAAGATATATCCTAACGATAGGCAGAAACACCAGGATCCAAAAACGCTGAATAACTAGCAATGCAGAAGTCACCCTCTGCCTCTGGGAACTAACTATTCCACTTCTACTCTAAAACACGACTACACCACATGAGAAAAGACCTGCCCAACAACCATGTCCAAAATATTTACTCATCAATCGTCTCATATCCTTACGTGATCCTCCTCCAATGACCTCACCAACGAAACTAGTAAATGCTACCGACAATGTGGGCGTGTTTAGCCAAGGTGTTCCCTCTGGACAATACAGTGTACCGAATCCACAGAATAAACAGTACAGCTCCCTACACCTGTCCATGAACCACCTACCTACACAGACGATGGGCAACCAAAAAGATCAGAATTTATCAGTGCATGTAAAAACCTCCATACATATATGTACATACACCACCACACAAGCTGATCAATAGCTGTCAGCACTTCAAACCTAACGAACACAATACATACGGCTGTCAGAATGGAACTCCTAGCTGAGTCACTTGGGCTTCGATCAAGCACAGGCTTTTTTACTTTGCAATAGAAGAGACAGAGTAAAGACGTAGTAGGCCTGGCACATACATGAGAAAGAGGTCAAGTATGACCAGTCATTCTTGTAATAACTCGGTATATCCACACAAGGCCAGGAATGTCAACCGGGTGGGGTTGGTAATTTCAAGAATGATATTGGCAACACCCATTTGATTTGATATCAAAGCAAGGCCTACACTTCAGACGGAAGTCCCCATTGGCCAGTCTAAGTGAAAAAAACAAGTACATGTAATTGACCTTAATGGAATTTGACATTCATAAACTTCCAGGAATCCCAGGTGGGGTGCTAGATAGATGTACTCTGAAATGAAATTACCAACATGAACACCACTGATAAACCACCTTTTACCAGATGGGAAATCATGACCTTATTGTCCTTTTTTAAAGGTAGGCTGTGGGCTGTGTCAAGATAAGACCGGAACCGACCCGCCACCTGTCATGTGTGCACTTAATGCCACTGGGACGAGAAAATTTCATCTGAACTAACCATGTTCATGACCCAAATTTCCTGATCAATCCTTACTTTACCCTAAAAGCATCACAATACAAATTCGTAATCAAATCCAACATACATCTTTTGGGCAAATATGAAATGGCAGATTGCCCATCTGATGAACAAAGTTGTGGATTACCGGTACATGTACAATAGACTTTGTGAATATCTCCGGAGTTTGTTTTGGGATTGGTTTTGACCTTGGACATCTAAAAATACCTCTGCCATCTCAATGTTGTTTTTTAACTGATGTTTGGTGGGTTACATCAGTTTCCGTTGCAGCATAAGTGAGCTTTTTAAAAAGTTACCCCCAGCCACCAGCTTTAGCACGTGATTGCACTTGCCACCCATCATTTCCGGGAGGAAGCTTGGCCCAGATATTGTTTATTGAGATACAATGTCAATACTGTGAGAAAAAACTAATGTCAATCTTCATCATGTACATGTGATTGTGAGTGATATACTGACTGTATTTCAGACCATCCAAGCAAGTCAATGGAACTGATAAGAATGCCTTCTTGACATTGTGAAATGGGTTGGTGAACTGGAACACGACTGGTGACAAAACTAGTAGAACAGCAGTCGCTCTTTAATTTGTTCTGCTCAACTGTTGTGCTCTGCCAGCACTGAACTCCTCGAGGTACGATATTGATAAGGCCGTCTGGGTCACTTCTTTGTCTTTCATTGGACGACACATTTTCCCACTCAACTAACTATAATCTATAGCCTATTTGACATAAATCTCCCAGCCATGACCGGATGACCCTGGCCTTGGATTCGGCGCGGCTCCCCAATTCCAAGGCAAGGCTATATGTCATAAAGTTCAACATATAAACATTACCGCCAAAATTTCGCTCTATTTGGATATATATTATTAATATCAAGCGCAAATCACTGCTAACTAATCGTTCCCTGAAAAAAATGAGTCAGTTCCGACAATGTACAACCGCAATACACT
Organism: Lineus longissimus; assembly: GCF_910592395.1. NCBI lineage: Eukaryota > Metazoa > Nemertea > Pilidiophora > Heteronemertea > Lineidae > Lineus > Lineus longissimus. The sequence continues at coordinate 6,914,513 of NC_088312.1, read as the reverse complement.
AAGCGGATACATTGTGTACCACTGTACAAATGTACACGACAGTATACATGGAATACACGTCACTCATGCTTGTCATGCCGCGCAGTACGTAACCACACGGAAGCCGGCTTTAGAGTGGCAAAACCACATTTTCCCTCAACGACATGACAAGGCACATACTTTGGCAGCAACATGGGTATCTTATTTTTACAGCAGCAATTATATTTAATTATTTACCCTTCGTTTTGCCAAATTAGGGCTGAACTTACCGATTGCAAAGTCCCAAACAGGAGACTTCCTTCAAATATGGCCGACCGTGTAATGGGTGGGGTCTGCCCATGCGTCAATCAATTACCAATTGCTGTTATCCCTCTACCAACAATTGCTATGCCCCAAAGTGTGGTCAATGTTATATCCAATCCGCGTAAGCAGGTCATGTGATCTTTGAGATTTCGCGGGAAGTGAAATTGTAAACAAATGCACGTGCGCAATTGAAAAGGGTTTCTTAAAGGGACAATATAGGCAGCAGCTAGGCAGGCAAGATAAAGTTACACAAAGTCGCCAAAAAGGGGTCTCTCATATCTCACAGTACAGATTCACGCTTGTACGAGGACTATATTTAGTGCTGACTCTGAAATGACCAAGGGCCCTTAATGTGTATGCTAGTCACTTGAAGATTGCCGAATAAGCAAGCTTCTTGAACTTGGTGGTATTCATTTGTAGGACATTTGAGTTTGGGAATGGTCCATGTAGCATGATCGTTTTTTCAATTGGGACTAATTCAGGCAACATCGCTGATGATGTTGAGGCATAGTTGTCAGGCGGTCGGCGCAAAAATCAATATCGTACACTTGTCATCTGGGCGTGGTGGTGGCGCGAAATTCAAAGCTACTGTATGACTTTTTCCCATGTTCTGTGTCACCATGGTTACTCTTTGGGCGGGACTGATAATAACATGGCATTGTTCGCATGGGCCGTCATCCACTCGGGGGGGGGGGGGGGGGGGGGGGAGGAGGTTGGTTGTCTCAGTCATCTCCACTACTCCAGTCTGTAAGTAATAGTCTCTTAATGTGTTTGTCCCCATTACCCAAGTCATCTCCCAGTCCTCTGAGAGTGTGTAACTCAGTAATGGGCTTAATAGCTGGTTGTCCCATTGTCTCAGTCATCTCCCAGTCCTTCGAGAGGTTGTAAATAGTCACAATACTTGGTCGTTTCATTGTCTTGGGTATCTCCCAGTCTGACAGCTGATGCAGCAATAGCCTTGTTGGTGGCCTCAGTCCTCCTCCAGTGTTACAGTGTGCAGGCCTAATGGTTGGCTGTCCCATTGTCTTAGTCATCTCCAAGTCTAGTGTGACAAAAAAGATTGGTCAGATCTATTTTGCTTCAGAAATCTTATTCCCCATGCCATTATGGTTAATTCAGGAGGCATTGTGAGAAGTTTTAACATGTAACATAATGAGGTCATCTTTGAACTGCATGAACTGTTAATATACTCATTGTGACCCGTTTTGGTGCTATCTTTGACAAACCATTCATTTTGCATAAGAAAACAGATACCACCTATTTACCAGTGAAATATCTTCTCATCATAATTCAGAGTGATAAACAGATTATGATAATATATGATTCATGCATGCCCTTCCGGTCAAAGAGAGCCAGGTTTATAGGAGGACAAACATAAGAAAGGTCTAGATTTGCAAAGCAATGGGGGACTTGGATTTCAGGAAAAAGAAGACTGACTCTGTATGCTACCCCCTGACCACAGTAATGATGATCAGCATGACCTCACAAATGTCAATGCAAATAAAAACAACAAAAACTATTTAAAATAATTTCATTTATTACACTTCAACAGCTAAGGTCAACCACAGTTGAGAGCAGGTCAGTGACAGTAGAATCATCATTTTCTTTGAGAAAAATGCACTTCATACAAAAGTAAAAAAAAAGATTCTGTCACAAAATCAACATAAACCAATTCAGGCGCTGCTCGTGTAAATTAAATGAGTTTAGTATTATTAATCAGAAGTGATGGATGTGGTCTTTCTCCACCAACTACCACAATCAAATTGCAATGTTTTTGAAATATAGGAAGATGGACACCACCCTACGTCTCATACACATCTTTGTCTTTCATATTTTCAATTCAATACATTTATGGAGTTGGCAGGAACTTTGTACTGGTAACTAGATTAGTTAGGAGGTCGCTTTCTCAGAGCAGAGAAGGATGATCGTGGAAACGCACGTGTGTAAAATGACGTAGGCCAACAGTGTACTTCTGAAGTCATTGGTTTGATACCAATTTTGAATAATGTCCTTTCCCTTTATTGAATATTGAAGGGCTGATGACATGAGGATCAAAAATATCCACTATATGATGTGCAAAATGAGAAACTGAAAAATAAATTGCTGTGCATACTTCAGAGCACAGGACAGAATCAAATGTTCTCTTGAACAAACATTCAACAGCAAAAATTAAACTCAATTTAGTTTTATTTGAAAGGAATCGCCTGGGTTGACCATAACAACAAATTATAATTGACCATAAACCCCTGGTGTTCCACCAGATGAAGTTTGCATGAAATTTCAATCATGTGAACGCAAAGAAGTCAGATCACAAATACCTGGTACATAATTCAGATGGTTTGGATTGCACAACTCTGCCATCTGGTGTTCATGGCGTTTTACCAAAAGTGTTTTCAATGATATGTCAAAACCAATCGCAACTCCTTTGAGAACTCTGTTCAAGGCCAGCTTTGCATCCCTTCGGTCAACTTGGCGGCCCTTACTGTCAGCATGTCAATTAACAGGCAAAATCATTTGACTTGTTTACTCCCATCAACAGATTTGCAACTCCTCTTTTATCTGTGATAGAAGCACGAGTCTGTTAAAATTATGACGCACCAGTTTTTCCTTTCTTTCTGTCTTGATAGAAGATGATCCAAGTGTATGCATATTGTCTGCATGAAGAGACAAGGAAAAAATTGCAAATAGTACACACATTCATCTTTTATATCAAGTATCAAGTCCCATTGGCAATTGATTGAGGGGGACATGTAAGATGGCCTAATTCTTCACTGTCGTCTTAATAAAACAATGACATTTGCAAATCAAGTGAGAACCGATGTTTTGAGCAAAATCACAGCTCCACCCGAGTGGCGTTTGGTGAGACAACCAATAACGAAATGTGATGAATGACAATACAATACTGGTCATACACAACCGAAATGAAATACTTGTGTTCTCAATCCTACCGCACCATTTTGGGTGGAACAGTTTTTTGAATATCTTGTTCTGTGAAGGGCTATGAATGCAGATGACCTGGAAACATGTCCTAAACAATTCTGTAAGTTTCAACAGATATCAATGTTTGGTTGTACTACATCTGAGGTTGTTTACGAACCCTTCGCTGAGTGTGAAGACCTGTCCTTTGCCTTCTCATGATTTAACTGATGAAAAATGATTTACTCAAAGAAACATTTAGACAGACACTTACACAGAGGAACATATAAGAATGGCAGGATTACTGTCTTCGACAAAACAAATGTTTTCATTTTATTTACCGTAATAAAGACACTTTCATAAAACAAGACATTGAGGTCTCCTGAAAATAAAGTATCTTCACTTGTGAGTGGTTGATTATCAAAACCTGGAAAAGGACTCAAAACAGTTGTACGCACAAGGCAGAAAATATCAGAACAGGTTGTTGGGAAATCCTCCATCAACACAGCCATTGCCAAGCTAGAGCATTTCTTGCCTCACAATCCTTTACAATACTACTCCTCTCATTGTACACATGGACTGTTTTGACCACAAATTTTTGGCAATGCTCTGCACACCACAGCAAGGAAATGAAAAGTGATCATTATAAAGGTTGAAAACAACTAAGGTACATGTTATTGCAGGAGTTGCCTATCAAGGCATGGTTCAAATCGTATCTTTCAGATCGTCACTTCAGAGTGAAGGTTGGCTCGAGCCTATCTGAGGTCCATGACCTAAAGTTTGGTGTTCCCCAGGGTAGCGTTTTAGGCCCTTTGTTATTCTCATGTTATACCTATCCACTGGCTGATCTCATAAAATCACATAACATCAGCTCTCATTTCTATGCGGATGACGCACAAAACTGGCACTCCTTCAAATTCAAAGACGCTAACTCGCTACTAAGCACTTTGTCCAAAATTGAGCGGTGCCTTGTCGAGGTCAGACACTGGATGGCAGCCAACAAGCTTAAATTAAACGACTTGAAAACAGAATTTCTTCTCCTGCGATCACCGTACCAGAACGAGCATTGTCCAAGTGATGTACCGATTAAAATAGGTGATGCTGCTATCAGCCCCAGTGTGTCTGCAAGAAATCTAGGAGTAATTTTTGACAATCGACTTTCATTTCATAACCATATTTCAAAGGTAGTCTCAGCTGGCTTTTACCACCTCCGCAACATTGCATCAGTTAAAAAGTATCTTCCAGTTGAACTTCTCACTAGTCTTGTCCATGCATTTATAACATCACGTCTAGACTTCTGCAACTCTTTATTTTATGGTCTACCTTCATACGAAATCAGTCGGTTGCAGAAACTGCAAAATCAGGCAGCAAGACTTATTACCAACACTAAAAAGTATGATCACATTACTCCGGTTCTCAAACATCTTCACTGGCTGCCAGTTGCACAAAGAATTCATTTTAAGGTGCTAATTTTTGCTTTCAGAGCCGTGCACGGCACAGGCCCTGACTATCTTTCGCTCCAAGGCCAGGGTCACCAGAGACACACAAGGGCATCTGCTGCCCCGACCCTGGCTTGTCAATTTGCAAAGAAAAAGACAGTGGGAGATAAGAGCTTTCGGGATCTGTGCCCCACGTCTCTGGAATGCCCTTCCAACTTTTATCGGTAACATTCAATGTTTTAAATCTTTTAAATCTGCCCTCAAGACCCACCTTTTTAGTGAGGCGTATGTTTTAACTTAATTTCCTGTATGCAAATATGTTTTAATAAGTATGTTTTATTGTGTAAATGCACTTCACTGTACAGCGCCACTGACAATTAATTTTAAAGCGGCGCTATATAAATAAATAAATAATTATTATTATTAATTATTAAGTTCCAAGATTTTTCAGAGTCTGTACACAAAAAGACAAGCACAGGAAACTTGTTTCAAAATAGCGGAGCACATTTCCAACTTTGATCATTTTGCTTGTGGTAAGTCATTTAAGTTCAGGCTGTCTCAATGGAGGTATTCCTAGCAACGAGAAATGTGTCATGGCAGCAAACTTTGTCTGGCGGTCAGCAGGGGTAATCCTCATCATGTGAGGGGCATTCAAGACACAAATATTTAAGGAGATTGACACCTTAATAGACAGAACATCATCTAGAGATTTAGCTTACGTCTCTTCATGTGAACTGTATGAGGGGGAGGTTTCTAGGCCGTTGATAGGCACTGCTGAGTCTCTGTCTAACAGACCAGTCCGCCTCGCATCAATGCCCATCTCCTTGTCCATAGCAATATCAGACTCTTCCCCCTCTACAGTGTTACCAGGATTCTTAGTCGGTTTGGGACTCCAATCGTCACCAGAGGGCAGGTCAGTGCTTTCAACACACATGGGAATCTTAGTAACCTTAGCATTAGCATTACCAATAGGTTCATCATTAGTTTCATGATCGTTATGAACTAAATGGAAATTTGAACTTTTTGAAGTTTGATAAGATTTTATACCGGTTGTGAAATCGTGCTCCAGACTGCGATGCTGCCTGTCCTCATCCTCTGCGCTGTCCAAGTTATGTGCTTCGGGTGAACTTTTTTGACCGTTCGAAGTTGGCAGAATGAAATTTTCCCTTGACGAGTTGTAGTGATAGTTCTGGACACGATCCTCATCAACTTCCATTTTGACCTGTACTGATTCGGGCTGATTTATAATAGAACTAGCGGGCGTGGAAGTTCTGGTCAAGTCTTGGGATTCAACACCAGACATTGGTGTTGCTGAGTCTGTGTTTACTGGCAGAAGCGATGCATTAGTCTGTTGTGATTGGTGCATTTGTTGTGTCTCTGCCTGCAGTCTACTCACTTCTTCGCGAGCTTCCTTAAGCTGCTGTTGTAAGATATAAATCGTACTCTGCATACCTTCAACGTCCTCGTCAAGCTCACCAAGAAACTCGTCCATTTCTGAAAGAAAGAATTGAAATCGATTTTTTTATCATGATCATGGCAGTAACATATCCATATTCCATGTACGATTGTTCCAGGATGTCATTTACTCTGATTCAGAGAGATCGCAAGCTCAAAGCTATTCTATTTCACATGTCATTTCCACACAATCTCTTTTAAATGTTTGCAGGAAGCTTGAGATATAAGATCGCAAGGTCCCTCCAAGACTAAAATTTGGAAGAAGTTCATGCAGGGAAGGGCTTTGCATGGTCCTTTGATTTCAGAGCAGAACCATTTGACAGACAGAATCTCAAAATTGTCTTAAGCTATATACCTGCTTGCCCTTTCTTCATTTCTTGGACCAGAGTCTTTTCAAGGGCAATGTCACCTTCGAGTTTCGCCATGCGGCCCGACGATGTGACCTTTCCTAGTTCGTCGTTCTCCTGCAACAACATTCGACACTTTGCCATCAAGCGCTTGCCAGTTTGACTGAAATGAGGAGCAAAAATCAAGCATAAGTCTCAGAAAACCAGGAGATGTAGACATTCAAAATAGTCAGATTTTTAAAACCTGCATCCGATTTGCCCAATATTGGTAAAACAACTAAAAAGTAAAGCAAAAAACTTCCAAATGGTTAAAATACCAGTAACAGTTATTGAAAGAATATATGGCACTGAAGAATATATGGCATCACTTCATTTTCTATCCAAATAAGGCAAGGTTCAAAATGTCAACGAGTGGTCATATGTCACATTTGATCTTAGCATGCAGCTTATACGGGTTGCACTTATTATCGACTTTCGACTGAGAGTAGAAGCTATTATCGTGTTAAGGTGTGAATAAGTAGCCAGCTGCTGTCCTGTAACGACTTCAATGCAGTAGCAGCAGCACCATCAGCACAACCTCACTGAAGTTGATGCGAGTTTACTGCAACCGGAAAACCAATGTTAACAATCAGGCAGCAGAAGGACAACAGAACTGATAACCCTGCACCCAATCCGAGCTGTTGATGAGGCTGCACTGCCATCATTTGTGATTTTGCAGAACAAATAGTGTAAAATGCAATGTGTAGGGACAACTAGTTCAAAGACACCATCCAAATAGCAGACTCAACACTGGTAACTATTTGCTAAGACAAGTCAATCCCAAAAGTCTCATCTGAACACTCAGTATTTCTGACTTCTCCTTTTTCTTTTGAATTCCAAATGAAAATGACTCTGAGAAATATCTTATGAGATCACCAGTCTAGCAATCTTATTTATGCACCTGTCAGGGGTGAATTTCCAAGCACTCAAATCGTTCTGTGTCTGTTCGAGTTTCTGTTTTTTATCTTCAAGTTCTTTGCACATTCTTTGAAACATAATGTTCACTGCTGGGTCCAGGAGCATCGATCGTAGCTGGGCAGTACTGTTCGTTTGAGCTTGCTTGAGTTCCTGAATTTGATTCTGAAAATGGAGCAAAGAACCGATTAGTGACTGACTTAGATTCGTTAAAAGACATAAACAACTTGATTGGAAGAAAACAATTCACTAGTGCTACCCACAAAACTTCCAGATTAGCTGGATGAGGACGAGTCATAGTGTCCACACAAGATGCATTTCGGTTGACCCTTAATATTAGAGAGGATTATTCATACCAAGTATTCTTGCATCTCTTGTTCTTTAGTCGTCAATCGCATTGCCAGGACGCTCTCCCTTCGGATCACATCCATGTGCTGCTGTTTTAACTTCTCCTCAGACTCCTTCAAATGGTTCAACTCTATCACTGAGACAAAACAGAAAGTTGTAGAATTGATACAATGCAGAATTCATCAATAGCGTCTTACACTGGCAGGTGCCTGCAATATTGAGAAATCTTCCAGCCCATTCTCAAGTCATCTTGATCTCTGACACGTTCTTCTCCTCTAACTGGCTTTTCCATCTGTGGCAGGACACTACAGTCATGATAGCTGGCAGTCAATTGGGCAAGAGACTTGTTTCAACCAAATAGGAGCATATTAAAAGAGAGAACATCACAAGCTAGACTGCTTCTGACTTGGAAAGGGGCGTTTTGCCAAGCATAGGCGCTCAACTCCACAGTCCATTTTCAAAGAACATTCATTCAAACATGCAGAAGGCAGTACTCACCTAGGGTTCCATCAAATTTTGATTCCATGGACTCAAGAAAAGCATCCTGATCTCTACATCTGTGGAACAAAAAAAGCAGTGTTAAACTTCTCAGAAATTGTCCTTTTTATCTGCAAAACTGCAGTTATCTTGCCTAGAATGGAAACAACCAATTTGGGAACAAAACTAGTGTCCTTAATAGAGAGGTTGTCTTTAAATGAGAGGTGTCCGCTAAGGACGGTTCCACAATACATAGATTTTTCAACTTGGCTTAGGCTGTGTTACTTCTAGGTTTTAGAAGAGCTTACCTTTGAATCAGTTCCTCCCTGGTGAGGGTTTCCAATTGCTGCGCACTCAGTTTCAACTGTAAGGGAAATATAATTTTGATGGACGGCATTTTTACAACAAACATGGTCTGACATGCGAGATCACAATAAATCTAAGTCCATTGATTAATGCAACAACTACTGCTTCCAATCCTTTAGTTTTCATGACCCCAAGTCTGATCTGATCTCAGTGAGCCATCGTCATTGATTGCAGAATAGTGTTCCTTGATTCATCAACTCTGACTGATCATTCTTCTTCAAGAGATGAGCGTCACTCTTAAATACAAAAACTTACTCTTTTCGCTGGAGGCAGATCGTCCGTCATTTTGAGAAATATACCTGAAACAGCTAAACTTTAGAATCCCCGATCGGAAATGACGTAGTTTGATCGCATTCAACTAGGCTATAAATCCATTGAACAGTGGTGCTTGGTTAGTCAACCGATGACCTTTTTTTGGGGTGTGATCGGGGATTGTAAACTCGTTCCCCTGAAACAGAAAAGGTACACACATGTAGACACAGAATTTGACAGAACAAATCGCACATTTTCATAATGTTGGGGTTGAACTCGTACCAGTGCATCGCCACTCGGCGCGGTGACGGTCTCGACGGATCGTACCGGTACGGCGGTATCGTAACCAAAATATTTCAGAAAAATACCATGCTTTCACAACATTTTGTTCTATGGACTGAACCATTCCCCATCATTAGAAACATAATCAATGTTACAAAAACCCAGGGGACGCAAAATAACGTTAAAACCAAAATCGGGAAGCCCGATTTGACCGAAACAAAATGGCGGCCAGAATGTAAAATAACAACAACCGCTCCAATTCAACCCTGTTACAAGGTAGATTCAACCTGTTTTCTCACCAGATTTAGTTCAGTTATGTTCTTCTAGCATATTTCGAAACGTGTGTAATGAATTTGTTTTCTTTATTGAAGAAATAACCGCAGAAATCAGGAAAATTTGATGGATTGTTTCACTTTCACGGTCGCCGCCATGTGTAATCGACCAGGTGAATGCTGGGAATTTGGGTTTAATAAAATCATTTTATCAAACTGCATTCAAGAATTTCATAGACCTAGCATAAAATTTTAAAGCTCTATTCTTAAAAAACAACAACAAGAAATAAAAGCTTTGAACTTAGTGAAAACCTAAAAAATTGGCGTCATTATGTCACTTCCGTCTTGTAAAGGACAATTTTTCCATAATGTTGTCTTCAAAATTCGCTTCATTTGCAAGGTAGAAAGAGCTAACAAAAATATGATGAGCTGAATTTGAAACATAATTGCAATTCACATACAATCTAAATAGAATTGAAAAATGTCATTTTATAATTCGGATGCAATTTGTCATCAAAAAGTTGTTTGCTATGTTATGTTTTGCAGTGCAAAATGCACTGTCTGTGTATAGTGTATAGTGTATAGGCCTAGTGTAGTGTACAATCAATTGTTAATTTTTTTTATGGTAGACTGGTTTGGTGATAGTAGGAACTTAAGGATATGATGATCAATGTTCCTTTTTTTTCAGGCTGTCCTCAGTGGCAAGCCACCAAACTGCAGCCATGGCAGCAACTCGTTCGAAGCATACACTTCCAGATCTGCCATATGATTACAATGCCCTGGAGCCTGTCATATCTGCTGAGATCATGCAGATTCATCATGCTAAACATCACCAGACGTACGTCAATAACCTGAACATCACTGAAGAGAAGATTGCTGAGGCACAAGCTAAAGGTGAGAGCCGTACTGTAGCATTGTTCTTCTAAATACCTACCAAAGTCGACATTCCCTAAAGTTTCGTGATGATCAGTTTTTATCTGCAAACAACTGCTTAATTTTAGCTTTACTAAATTCTGACTTTGGTGGATATGTAAACAGGCTTATTCACCTGTCGCACGTGCCTATACATGTACCTTGTAACCAGTCATTCTTGCTCATATATTTTCAGGTGATATTTCGGCTGTTATCAGTCTGCAGCCAGCTTTGAAGTTCAACGCTGGTGGCGACATTAACCACAACATCTTCTGGCAGAACTTGTCTCCCAGTGGTGGTGGTGAACCTACAGGTAAGACCTACCTACAAGTGTCACAGTATGTTATGGTCAATGCCATTTCTTGACCGCATTATCTATGAATGACTCCTCTCCTCCTCTCGTTTTCAACGAAAATAGTAAAAAACCTATCAATCTTCTTCTTCTGCGTTTAACCTGTACTATCAATCAAATAGTAAATGTAAAGGTTGGCAATTATGTAGTATGGTAATGAAATATGATTTGCCTTCTTAGTCATTTAACTCTTTACATTTGGCGCTCACATTTATTTCTAGGTGACCTGTTGGAAGCTATAAAGCGAGATTTCAGTTCTTTTGAAAAGATGAAGACGACTATGTCAGCTACAACAGTTGCTGTCCAAGGCTCTGGTTGGGGCTGGTTGGGTTATAATAAAAATACTGACAGACTACAGGTCGCAGCTACAGCAAACCAGGATCCTTTACTAGCAACAACAGGTATGATTTTGTCTCAGAATTTCGTCTCCTATTCCAACTTTCTTAGTTTGTAGTTCACATCTGTAACTCCACCAATTTGCATTTTGTGATTGCGGCAGCCAATCCCAAGCCTTGAGGAGGGTTAAATGTTAGGCAAGCAACTTAACTGGTAAAAAAAACCTGCAGTGAAAGCATTTACAAGTTGAAATGGCTAGCTGGCTGGGGCAGACTCGTGGATACCCTATGGTTTCTATAGAGCTGTGGGTTTATGAGTTATGTTCACATCCACCTATTTATCATAACTGATGGCGCACCTTGTCCATTTCAGGTCTAGTTCCCTTATTTGGTATTGATACGTGGGAACATGCATACTACCTCCAGTACAAGAACATGCGACCAGATTATGTCAATGCCATCTGGAATATCGTCAACTGGAAAGATGTGTCCTCACGGTTCAGCAACGCAAAACTTGACTGAACGGATGCAAACGAAAAAAAATTGAAGAAAGTTGCAAGATTAAGGATGACTATGTGCTTTTCATATTTGTAACTTCTTATCTTATATTATGTGAATAGAATGAAACGAAAATGTTTCTGGTATGAAGGGTGAACGTGAATCATGGAAAAGCGTGACTCAAACAAGAACATTTTTTTTCTTTCGTGTTGCCCCCCGACTGTATTTTAGGCCCTGTCTATCATGTTGTTGGCTATGCCTCGTGGCCGAGGGAATCAAAATGGAAACCGGGCGCATGCCATCCTGAGATACAGGTTTTTGATAATCCTACATCGTTTGAAAGATGTGGAGTATATTTAGAACCACTGATCACGTCAGGATGTGTTTCCCTGAGCTTAACCTTCAACAAGTTGATGTAGTTTTAATTTGTATACGATGTATAAAAAGCCTCATTATAACATTGTAATAATACTTTGTGTTTTTGCTAGTAAATAAAAGTTTCATTTTCAGTATTGTCCAAAGAATATGAGCGTTTTTGTCTTTGTTTCTGTCTGTTTGCCATGGTTGTGCCTATTTCCTGATCTGATGTGAACGTAGCCTTCAGTAATCCACCTAAGGGCACTTGGACTTGGGCCTCTATCCTTCCTATTGGCCTGGTCACATTATAGGTTCAGTATGTTTCAAAACATGAACGGTTGAGCATTGCTCTGAAGTGATCTCTGCTATCGAGCTCGTTCATTGGTCTGCGTTGAGATGGATTATCAAGTGTGGATCTAGTCCAGTGAATTCACTATACTTGCTAAAAGCTGGTTTGATTGCCAATATGTTCCACAGCTCTTGGCAATATCTTACGTAACTGGCTAGATATCGATATAAAGAAGAATGCAGCAGATTAACAGTTAATGCGAGATCAATACGAAACAACACGAGTTTATCACAAGTTTAAAGCTACCCAGAGGATTTCACGTGTACTCCAGGTAAAGGTGCAGGGCAAGGACTACTTGGCTCTCGGGGATATGCAAGGTAAATAACACAAAATAGGAGAAGCCAAAGAAGCATGAAAATATAAAAGAAACTCAGAGTGGGTACGTGCTACGGAACTTTGATCGGGAACGTTGAGGGCTGCGTCTGGATTGTAGACTGCCTCATACCGGATTCTGCACTCGGACCCTGTGATTAGTTAAAAGAGATGACAGAATCAATGTGAGGAACTCGGACCAGTAGGTTGTCTTTTCAATAGAAACAGTTTCTCTTCATTCGTGTGAAAAATCATCTTTGAGATGACAAGTCCCGTACAGAAGAAGAGCTCGTCCAGCGGAAATAAGACTAAAACGATCAAAGTGTTGATACTTGGACAATCTGGCGTTGGAAAGACAGGTAAGACCATGATTTTGAAAATGAGAGTTCTTCATATTCTGTCTCCTTCTTCAACATATCACTCTGAGCAGACAGGGAAGAATTTTCGGTATTTTGAGATGACTACAACAATAGCATTGTTATGTCACGAAGTTTATCAATAAAAGATAAGTCAATCCTATACCATGCGTGATCAGGAACTTAAACTGCCAATTTTGGTTACTTAAGAGAATATCAAAGCTCAGGGGGCTGTCAGGTTTTGATACGAAATACCACTGATGGTTATCACATGTCACTCTTAAACATAACTGAGCTTTTCCTTATCTTAAATAACTCACGATGTGGCTATTTAAGGATTAATGGATTGAATATCAAATCGCCATGTTTTGACATATGTATATCATTTCTAAAACACGTATCATGTATAACGGAAATCAAGATTACACGTTTCCTTAAAAGATTTACAAGACAAGTAATCAATTCCACCAAGTTTTATCTATGAAAGACCATCTCTAATATGAAATGGCCAACATAAAGTTTCTTGGTTAGCGTCGTTGCATGCGCCCTATTATTGCCGATAGATACTTAAAAGAAAAAAGCGGAATGTATTCGAATTATATTTGACCTGAAACCTCGAAATATCTTCCGTTGCAGCCTTGGTTGTCCGCTTCATAACGAGACGTTTTATTGGAGAATATGCAAGCGTCGGTAAGTCATTATATAGGAGGTCGCTCCAAGCAACAGCGAACTGCAACTAAAAGGAAGTAGCGTTTGTTTGTGTCTCTTCTTCAGCGTTACTGGATCAATGCAAGAGAAGACGCTAATACATATATTGGTTGTTGTCGGACCTATCTTCTGAACAATGATTCCTGTTTATACCACTCCAACCGTTTACCGGTTTCGCCGGTCTTTGTAATTGTAATATCTATACTCTCGAATATATTCATCATTGTAGCTCATCCTTACCAATATGCGTTCTATTCAGAGCAGAACTACTCGTATCTGGTAGATGTAGATGGCGATATTGTCAACTTTGATATTTTCGATACGGCAGGAGGGGTAAGCACCGTTTCTCGGCCGAACTAATTCCTCAGTCAACAGAGTGGGGAATACACTGTCGCGGGGGGGGGGGGGATTGAGCCGTCCAGCGATTCACAAAAGCCAAACTTCTCCCACGCACAAATGGCAACTGTGCAAAAAACGGTCAACAGTATCTGCTTCATCGGCAACAAAAGGGGGACATGTATTGAAAATATGCAGACAACATTGCATTTTGCATTCAAGAGGGTTACAGCATGAACACATGCTTTTTCTAAGTTTAATACACTCCGGACGCAGTGGACCGGCCTCGTCCTGTCGCCAAGGTCGATCAGGATGACAAAATGGACTTCATAGGAGTCCAAGGTTTTAAGGAGAACTGACAGTTCGATGTATCAACTCCCAAAATAACAGAACACACACTACAGCATTATACCAGCGTTTAGCTTCCAATGGTAGGCTATGTCCGGTCTCATTCTCCGATCAATGATCTCTATTTGAAGTTTCCAACGAACGTACTATTGTATCTAACTGATGAAATCTTTTACTTTCTCAATTTCAGGAGGTCGGCTCGAGTCTTCGCATCCAGGAGAACATCCGATGGGCCGATGCCTACGTTTTGGTTTACTCAACGACAGACTCTCAGAGCTTCGAGGAGTGCATGAGATTCAAATTCCTCATCAACCACTTCTCAACCAGAAAATTCAATTTAGGTGGTGGTGCATTAGAACCAGTCGTGATCCTTATAGGGAACAAATCAGACTTAGAATACGACAGGATGGTATCGTATGAGCAAGCAAATAAACGCTCACATGACTTAGCCTGTCTGAAATTCTTCGAGATGTCCGCCCGGGAATCTGTGGACGACATTAGAGAGGCTTTTAGAGAACTGTATGTAATTTATCGGGCGCGGAAAGGGACAAGGACGGGGCTTTTCCGCTCAGCGTCAACTAGATCACGGAAGACGTCTTCCCCAGATGACTATGGGAGGACCTCAAGTAATGGCAGTCTTTCTAGCACGGATGACGAGGGATCAGGGTCGGAGATGATGGGGCCGCGGTCCAGGTTCGCGTCAGTTGGACGCAGGTTCGGATGGATGATACCCACATTCACAAGGCAGCGCTCGTCGGATTCCTTTGGGAAAGGTTCTGATGAGGATATTTTTAAAAACAGCAAGCTTTAAACAAAGACTTCACTTTAATTGCATGAGATCACCAATAATAATTTTTGATAACATTCATGCAATAAAAAAGTTCCTTCACATTAGCAGGCGAAGGGCAAAATCATGTTAAAGTAAAATATTTATCCTCAAAGCTTGGTCAGTCATATACAGTCGAACTCTCATCCACGTGAGCGCACATTCGCTTTTCCCGCGTTATGAACTTGCCGCGAACTTCCCGAGGAAAGTCACATGACAGACAAAAATAGATTCATACAAGAACGTTGCATAAATTAACAAGCCCCCCTCGCTTAGAATTTCGAAGTATGCTGAACTCGCGTTGTGGATTTTTGAAGGCTAAATATATTTGCCTTTATAACTTGATTTGAGTAGAATTTGATGTGTAAATAATCATGTCAGCAGTTAGCTTATGTAGAGCATGTAGAAGTGTACTGTCGAGAGGTGTTTATGTTGCTAATACCGTCCAAATAAGGTACATATTGTTCTAATAAAGTCCTTGCTTGTGAAGCAAATTGGTATATCTTTCTTTAAAGCCTATGGCCTATGCCCCACAGCTCTGTCAGTGTCAGGTCCTTGATAGCCTCAGACAGGGGGCACACAATTTCGAGACAATTAGAAGATGCATCGCAGGAATCGGAGGGAGGTCATCATTCATGGCCAGAACAAACTTAAGTTTAATTATAGGCACAACAAACCAAAGAAGACGTATGGGACATGCCGCTAGTTTCTTGCGGCCTACGTTGGCTGGTGCAAAGGATCTTTGCTGAATTAGAAGATAGTTTCAAAGCTAGAACTTACATGAAGCAGAAAATAAAAAGTGGCCAAAGCTAAACTAAAGTCAGAAGAAGTGACGAGGTGACAGCGAGGGACTTTGTCACAACCAAGAAAAGACTTAGGCCTACAAATAATATTTTACTTGCAGATTGAACCATGATCGAACGTCACAAAGGGCGCCCCCTTTCAGACCTCAGGTGAATTACACTGTCGATGACGAGGAAGTCCGCAAGTTCAATCAGATGGCCAGTATGATGTGGAAAGAGGATGGCGAATTCAAGGCACTGCATGCTATGAACGAGCTGAGGGTACCACTTATCAGAGATGCCCTGGCATTGCCTGGCACTTGGAGGAAAACACCAAGGCCATTGGAGGGAAAACTCATCTTAGATGCTGGGTGTGGAGGAGGCATACTAAGTGAGGTATTTTTGGGAAGTGAAAATATTAAAATGTGCCCCTTTCACTGTTTAAATGTGCTTGATCCACAGTACCTTATGGCAATTGTCTGCAATCGGCTTAGGTCTGCTAAGGTGTTCTGAGTGAGTGCATTTGTTTTTAGGCTCTGTTGAAATCGTCAAAATGTTAGCTGTACACCCATAACTACCAATAACATTGTTCTGAGGTACTCTGTCTTTGACAATAAACTTTTATCCTTCATGTCTGTCCAATTTCAGCCCCTGGCCAGATTAGGTGCATTTGTTGTCGCAATAGATGCCTCAGAAAATAACATTCAGATTGCTCAGGGTCACATGATGCAGGACCCACTTCTCCGCGAGCAGATCAAATACATCCACTGTGATATTGAGGATTTGATCGGGACAGAGGAAGGAAAGTTTGATGGAGTGGTGTCATCAGAGGTGCTGGAACATGTCAGTAATGTGGACTCGTTTGTGGAATCTTGCTGCAGGCTTGTCAAGGTAAGACATGCAAGTTAAATTGGGATTGGTGAATAACTCCAGTTGACATTGCCAAATTCCTCTGCCTCTCTGTGGCCCATCTTTTACAGTGCTTCACACTGTAAACATTAGTGTGAAAAACTTGCTCGGTACATTTTAAAGTATCAGGTTACTGGTATAACAGAAATCTTTTTTTTCAGCCCGGTGGTTCCTTATTCTTCACGACAGTCAACAAGACCCAGTTATCCTATTATCTGGGGGTCATAGCTGCCGAATATGTCTTCAAAATTGTACCCCCTGGCACTCATGACTGGGAGAAGTTCATCCCTCCAGAGGAGTTAAAATTTATGCTGAGCAAAAGTAAGTTGTGCGTCAATTCCTCCATTCATATGCAGGTTTGACATCGCCGTAGTTTATTGGAGCTTGGGTACATGTTTACATCACTAGTTTCTTTGAGCTTAAAGTACGATCACTATCATTGTACAACTAATGCATCTCTGCAATTTTTCTTCCTCTTTCAGATGAATTCAGCACGAAATTGATCCATGGCATGTTTTACAACCTTTTGACAGGTCGGTGGATGTGGATAAAAGACACAAGCTTGTCGTATGCTATACAAGCAGTTAAAGAGGATCAAAGTGACTATTCAAGTTCTTCAGAGAGTTCTTCCAATGGAAGTGACTCTTGAAAGAGACTTTTATAGTGTTTGTGGTTTTTCTTATATGCTTGGCAAAACGTGGGAAATGTAATTGGCTTTTTGGTAAAAACATGCACCACCTGGCTGGCACACCAGCCAGTACATGTGCTGTGTACTTCAGATTTATGAAATGATATTTTGGACAAATCATGCACCACTAGGTCAGCGAAATGAGCCAAGTGGTGTATGTGAATGTCCTATAAGTAGTTGATTTGAACAGCTCATGGTAGGGTAACAATAGCAGTTGTGTTGGACAAACCCTGTATCATGAGTGTCCGCATCATATCAAGACTTCTTTCCCTGACGTTTCATATTTCAATAAACATAGAAGGTTTTTCTAAAATTTTGTCTCATTGTTATATTCTAGCAGGGTTTGCCATGAGGAACCTTTACAACAGAGTTTGACAACTAAGGCGGACACATTCTATGCCTTTTAACATCTTAAGAGTGGTACCTAATCTGCCGGGGAGACATCCTGTTAAGGGGGGACATTTTGGTCTCTGATCATTACCATTCATAACAAGGGTAAACTGTAGCAAGACCAAAGTCTCAATTTTGTCTCCACAGTGGATGGGACAGGGCTGTGATTGCAGTATTAGTCTTTTTGTTGTGCATTTGTCCTTGAGACCAATTTATCAAACGTCATGGAATTTCTCTTGGAAATGATAAGGGTGATTCTCTATGTGTTTTCATCATGAAGGGGTCATGCTGGGTCCAATCAGGCATATTTTAAATCAGAACACGAGGAATACTAGAAAGAGGCGGGTCATTTTCACTGGCCCCCCCCCCCCTCGGATCAGCCCCTGAAAATATTTACAGGAGAAATAGCACAAATTATCATTTTTCCACCATGCTAATAGTCCTCATAAGTGTCCATTTTTGTAGGCTGTGAAAATGTACCTTGTACTTCCTGTTTCTTCAATTGCCAGCCTAGACAAGCACAGTGAACCTCTATTACATTGGAAAGACATCTGACTAATCATCCTTTTCATTGCTGAGTTGCATGTGAATAGATTTTGTCGTGTTTGGTTTTATTTCCATTAATTCCCAGTTGGTGTCATTCGGACAAAATCACAGCCAGAATGCTGGGATAACACCACTTCAGGTTAAGTATTTTTATCCCAATGAACGGAAATCGATATAATTACATATTCTTCTACATCCTTTGGCCTCTTACTTTGTTCAGGGAACCGCAAAGGCTGTGCCATCAAAGATGAAAGGTGCCTCCCTCCATGACACAGTCATGACTGACATTGACACAGTAGAATAACTCGGTGAGGGACCATGCCCTAATTACCTCTAGCACTTGGTGCAGATAACTCGTTCACTCGAAAATGCACTCAGTGTTCTGTTGGTTTGCACCGAGCGTACTCGTAGAACCCAGATGGTCCCCGTTGACCTCTTCTCGTACCCAACGAACCAAACATAAAGGTGTCAGACAGTGGGAAGCGATCATAACAAGGTAGCTGGCATTCAAATGCTCTAATTGCCCTCGTTCCAGATATCAAAATGGTTCCTCAAGTGTGACAACCTGATAATTGGGACATGCATATTGACACGATTGATACACTCAAAGAATGGCTTTTATTTATTTTCATCTTTTGCATTCTTTCACTTGAAAATTGATTTCGAATTTAGAAATATTTACCAATGTTTAAAACTTGTAATAGATCAAGGTGTGTGTCTAATAAAACAATTGTATGAAATGACTTGGAATATTCCTGAAATTTCACATGTAAAATTTTCAGGACAAATTTATATTCATAATAACTGCACTGCAGTATTGTGTATTAGTGTAGAGGTTTTCTATTTAACTGGACCACGAGAAATTACGAACGGTGTAACCCTTTATGGACAACAGATGGTAAGCTACTGGAATATGTATTTGGAGTGGGCTCAACCATTATAATTGAAGTGTCACAATTTATGAGGACAGACAGCAAACTAGGTCATCACAACAAGGACAACACCCCTTACTCCCCTTGATCCATAAAATCGGGTGATCCATTCAAGTTGATCTGATTTTTTAAACATCGGTTTTATTAGGATATGTGAACTAAATGACATTTGGCCAGCCACTCATAATGAGTGCTAACTCATTAGGCGGGGACTAATGAATATATTATATCGACTAACCAGCTATATTGGATACCAGTATTATTCAACAAGAACATGAATGACTACATGTAACTATAGTAAAATCAACCACAAACTTTTGCAATACCTTGAGGGTCAAGATGGCAAAACGGGGATCCACGCCTGTCTGATTATAGCACCCTATAGCAGAGTATTTCCATATCTACATAGTAATCAGATGCAGCAACATCGAGGCGGAGATGTGAGGAACCGCCTCTATTAGCCAGGATACGGCCATTCTTTATCTAATACCAATGGTTGCCCAGTTTTAAAAGTTGAGACGATGTGATAATAGCAAAGGAAAAGCAACGGGTTTCTGAGCGCGCGCTCGTCGTTTTCATTCGGGGCCATATCCGTTGCCGCCAAGTCAGTTCTACCAGGAGCCAGGACCAGATTGGGCGACAAATAGGGGTTTGGCTGTAAAACAGAAAGGTATTGCTAAGTGAGGGCATGCTGTCACCTGTAAGGCAAGGATATCCGTTTTCTGAGTTGTCCCCAATTCGAAAAGTTTCGCCCTTCACGCGCCCCTCATAATAAGACTCTGGTTAGATTCAGGGAAATATCGCCACACTTTTTTTCTCAATGCGTGAAATGATGTACATTCGACCTCGAATATCGGTAGAAAAAGATCTAGCAACTTAACCGTGTGTTATATCGCCCGAATGGGCGACAACTCCCCGATTTAGCGATAACTCAATGACGGGGATCCATCAGCAATATATAATGGTTATCTAGGGCCGTTTACACGGTACCAGACCAGACCAGACTACCATGCAGATTACGTCGCTCACGACGTCGTGTTTACACGGTATACCAATCTAGACCAATCCAGATCGATCTAGATCGGTTTGGCCCCGTCTAAACCACCCTAATGTGCACACTGCTCTCTTTATCCCTTCTCCCTTTATCATACTAGATAAGGATTTTATAACGTCTTCTAAGAATCTGGTACAGCTGTAATGAAAGTGTCATGGGTGTCATGGGCATGATATGTGATATTATATATACCATAGCGTTGAACTTAGCATCGATAACCGTTTATTAGCACGACTCTCGTTTACAACCACATTCTCGATGCGAGAACACCTGAACGTGGGGGCGCTGTCGCCATAGCAACTAGTGGATCCGTCACGTCACCGAGTAAAGGTCTTGGTTCCTTTGCCATATCGACAGTGGCAGGGAGATAGTGCTTACTATAGAAGGAATGATGGTGTTCAGGGCACTATTAGCGTTGACCCTGGTCCTCTGCCTCACACAGGCCTTACCATTAAAAAAGGCCAATGATCTTAGTAAGGAAATAGCAGACGTAGCCAAGGACAATACACAAAAACGATTAGGTGAGTACTCTTAATGATGATTTAGATGTTGTTGCATAATATAGATTTGATGTGATCAGTCATGTTTTATCGATATCTTTAGATCATATGATGGCATATAACGGGGAATACAAACGGCCCTTGGTGTCGATGGCCATGTAACTTGATATCCCGTTATCGAATATTAAGTTGGGACACACTAATATCCGGCTGGACCAGGCCTACAGTCACTTTCAAACCGTCCGATCCCCGTTTTGTGAGGACGTGTCGCCAATTCAGGGAGTTGTCGCTAATTCGGGCGACAAACCTCTTCGAAACTCGAATTGGCGACAACTTGCAATACGGGGATCCTTGCCTGATTGACGAGAGGAGATGAAAAATAATATATGAAAGCGTTTTAGCGCGCTTCTAGTAGCAGTAGAAATAACCCATCCCATCCCTAAACTCGGCGTGTTTCGTATTTCACCTCCCACATATCAGAATCAGTCTATAACAACATTCTTATGGCGATAATCAATTGACGTATAAAAACCATTGAAGATTCTCGCGCGCGTGTCATCGTTAAATAAATAAAAAAATAAAGGTCTTTGACCTTTAAGAGTTTTCTATATTTGTAATGAATAATAAGCTAGATTTGGCGATGGACACTAGACCAGGCATTACAGCCAAATCACTTCCGCAGACTCGGATAGGAATTCACATGGTCACCGGCTACCTGACCATGACTGTCATAAGCACGGTCAGAGTATTAAGTCTAAGTTCGCTTAAAATAGACTGATGTATACATGTACATGTATTACTTAATATGGACCGATGTAACTTGTACCCAAAAAAAGTTCATGGGCTTCTATTTTAAATGTAAAGGGAATATAGAGACAAAAGGGAGGGATGAATATCAACGACACAATACATACACTATATATCACCGTTACTAGCTTGGCCTTACAAAGGGAGGAAGTTTGCGAATGGGCAGTAGTCATGGTGATGTACTCGGGTACGGATCGTCAACATTGGCTACGTTATTCATTTGATTGGGTGATGCAATCACGTGACTAAATACCAATTTCAGCCGAAGCAGAGTTTATACTCTTATCATGCTATCATAGCCTTTACTGCTTTAACGACAAACGTTTTAAGGTAAAATAAAGATAAATGAGAACAATTGGGCGTATTTATTGTTCTATCACTATCAGATCCGGTTCAGTTCTGCTGATCCTCTCTGATCCCAACCTTGTCCCAAAGTCATTGTGTGCTTCCGCAAATTCCTGCTATGTAGCTACGTTTTTAACCGGACGAGCGATCGACCACCGTATCGACGAGATCTCGCAGAGAGGCGCGTGGTTTTATTACATTGTCTGATCCAATTACTTGTGAGCGGAGCCGATCAGTTCAACAAAAAAATACGTCCATTAATCTGAATTAAAACGTTACACCGTGAAAAGAATGTACGGCAACAGAAACTATCTTGCTGTTTCTTGCTTTCCGTTCAGCCATGTAAGCCGAGAATGATGCATGGCAATTCTCGTCTATTTCTTTCGTGATAATGTCGCACGTAACTTGATAATGAGGAACCTTTGGGATATGGTTGTTTATCGAAAGCTGAGGACAACGACATGCTGACTGTTCTCGATGGGCTGTTTCTGGGCATCGGTAAAACATGGCTAATCTTCTTGTACCACATATCGGAATCCATTATTCGAGACAGCAACAACAACAAAAACCCCCCGGCCAAACGAGGTACATTCATAAAGCAGCTGCAATGTCTTATGGTATAGTGAGCTTAGTCTCGAAATCTTCGCCGATCCGAACCATCTTTAAGAATGGCACGCTCCAAGAGAATACACTTTTTAAACCCCCGGTCAAAAATATACTTATCAAAATATCAAATCTGTTCTAAAGTAAGTATTTCACCACAATTCCACACCCGCTTCTACTGATATAGAAACTGGAGAAGCATTACTGTTAAGTGGCTCATCATGAGAAAAGCTTCACGTGATTCTATTCTCCTGCAATAAAAGCTTTGTTAAGAAGGGACGCATGTCTGGAATAAGAATGAGCGTGTTCGTGGGTGACCAGCCATCACTATGTTATTAGATGTAGATGCGGGGCTATATGTTTCAACGCTTTCGCTTATTTTCGTTAAAGGTATAATGCTCTGGCTCAGTTTGTCCCTGGGTTTGTATCACATTCTGCGGTCCTGAGGAAGATTATACAATACCTCATATACAAATTCACCTGCCATTCTACTGCTCCTGTATCCATTCGGCAACATTCGAGGATGCTCTGATATAGTCAAGACAGCTAACTGCCTGATCATGCCTCTTGCAAATGTGAGGAAGATCATGTCAGTGCCGCTTTGACAAACAATTCACCTGCCGTATCCATTCGAGTGTCCTAATATCGGAAATGGTCAGGACAACTAATGGCTGATCATGACTCGTGCAGTGGGCAGTGTGCATCGGTATCCTTTTCTCATCTGAAATAAAGGACTACTACTAATGTTAATTGAGATAAGGTTTTAATTGTTTATAGTGACCTTAGTTGGCAATATAATGTAAGTTCTTATAGACTTAGATATTGGTCTCTGCTTCACGGAATCTAATATTTCGTGATCCATGAATTTACTTACGTCAATAACGGTAAACAACGGTGAAGCTCGTAAATAGTACCGGTGATAAATCAAATTAGTGGTTGAAGATATTGCTTGTTTCTTCGTAGCTTTTTTTAGTATCGTATGAACATTGCTTTTCATGTGAAACAAATGTAGTCGCGTTGGCATCATGTCTCGGCGATCCTATGAGACAATCCTGCATTCTGGAAAACAGGAAACCTATATCCAACTGATGTCTACGGGATAGATTAGTCTTTACCAATAATGCTAGCCTAGAAAAAGACTTTTCTTCATGACATTTAATATCTACCAACCGAGTCTTCGTGTTTGCCACAATTGGTATTCGTGAAGGAGCCAAACAATTCTATTCACACACAGTTCAACTATATTCCAAAATAAAAGCAAATTAACAACCTTACCTTCTACATATAATATTAATGACCGGTCACTGACAAAATAGTACGATCCGATCTCCTCCATACTTCCCCAATTAGACGCGACCTATAGTTATGCATTTTGCATTTGTATCAAAATGGCCTATGGCGCTCATTATGGTCTTCCGAAGCCGCTTCGGCCCGACTTCCCTCATGCTCTGCCGATTCCTGTTAAAACTCCCCAAGGCTGTCGGAGTTCAATCAATTCACTATCACGGAAGGATGTTGATGACAGCTATAGCTTTCATAGCGAACTACGATGTCACTCGCCTTATGGAATTAAAATGCACGCAGGGTATCATAATTACTATGATGCATACCCATCAAATTGCGTTGTACATTACTTTAGGCATCGTGAAAACAATATGCACGTCCCAAAGCCTCTGCACACAATTGTTTGGGCGGGTCGCGTAAAAAAATTGGGTGTCAATCGTTCGCAGCAAGGTTGCGCTAATGAGACAATCACCCATTCTGTGATTCAATTCAGTGATTTTTAATATCAGCAACAATCTAAAGCATAACTTCTTAAAATGAACCAATTTTATCAAAATAAAAATATATAAAACGATCTTGATTCCTGCATTAGAATGAAGCTTTATAGATTGCTGTAGAATAATCCTCACCATGGCCATGATCTCAAGCGTGTTCATTTCAGATTTAATCTATACACTGAAACGTACGTATGCCTGACCTTAATACGTATCTTTCATCTCATTACATTTATCGATAACCAATTTTGTTCTCAACCAAGGGTACTATTTCTAATGGTTTAATAATTGATTCTTTTCGGCGTCTATAGTTGCAATGCAATGGGATGTTTGAAAGCCTAAACCAGACTTATCCAACCTGCAATCTTCAATGCAACAGTCAGTTTTATTGTCTTTTGTTGGTGTATTCTTCTCTAGATCTTGGATAATGCCAAGCGAGACCTTGCCAGACTATTAGACGTAGGAGGCCCAGGAAAAAAATATTTCACTCTATATTGGTCAGAAATGTGCATACCGCATTGTAGTATCAGTTAAGTTGTTCCAGGTAAACCAATGTTGGGCAAAAGTGACACGCAGATATGGCGAAATGTCAAAGGAATGCGATACAGCTGGTTAAAGGATGGCGATACGAATATATTTCCTTTCTTGTTTAAGGAATAGGTCAGGTCACGTTGTTGTGCGTTTGCCATAGTAAAAGGAAGTACGAGTTTAATGGACGTCTAAAGGTAGACTTTGCCCAGGAGATAGGTAGGCAGGATGAAGTTGCACAAAGTCGCCAATAGGGTTCTCTCCTATCTCGAAGTTCTATACAGACTTCTACGAAAAATATATCAATCATTGAATAAAACACAACCAAGTTGCCGAACTAAGCATACGATTCAACTGAGAAACGACAATTTGCCCGCCTGCAGTCTCCCTTTATTAACTGTCACGTGTTGTGAAGTGTGTGAGAGATAATGGGCAGGTTTTCGTTATCACATACATACAAGAGGATATAGAGTTACCATGTATTTATCATCCATCCCTCCCACCAGAAGCAGTGAGTAGTATATATTGATTAAAGCCTTTCAGCAGTCGTCTGCTTGATGTCCTACCGCGCATAGCGTTTAGTCACGTCTGCCTTAGATCCTGATACCAGCAATATAGGATTTACCAATTTCCTCGTTTTTAAAGATTTCCTGTCGGATTGGCCAATCAGAATTCTCCAATATACCGCACGTACATATACACGTACTCATGGTTTCACCATTAAATGTCATTTTGTACATGTAGGCTAATGGAAATGGAATTAAGTGAATAATTGTCACGTCCTGTCATCGTGGTGAACTTTCATCCAATGATATCTATCACGTGATGGTGATTTAATCAATCAAATGCCGGGCGGATTGTTGTTGATGTCGTTAACATATTACATCCATTGTCTTCTGTTTGCCCGATGAACTCCAATACAGCAGTCATTGTCAAAACCAAACAACAGAAAGCAAATCAAATCAAGACAACCCAATTATTGAAAATGCCGACTAAAGGTGATGAAGAAATTGCTATTTGTGTAGCTTTCTTGGCCTCCATCTTCGGATCAGGTCTTTATCACCAATGAATAATAATGAAACAGTCCTTTTCATTTGACAAATGCGTTGTCAAGCGAATGACACTGTAAAAGTACATACGATGATACGTATCAGAATATCAATGCTTTGTGAAAAAGAAGTTCGATTCACTGCTGAATCAACAGTGCAACTGGTCTATCGATTCTTAAGAAAGGGTATAGTGGATATGGTCCAAGTTCGGGTGAGCCTGAGCATAGGACCTTCACAAACGGCAGCACGAATGAGCCATGTGAGTTTTCCGCTACATGTACTTTCACCCTTTTAGCTTGAGTGGGAGGGGGCCTTTGGGACTTCTGTAGCTCAGACATCAATGGTGAAGTAACTGATTGAGAAGCCCCTTGTGAATTTCGCTGTATTAATTAACCCGTTGAGTCTCTTGGGTGTATTTTGCGGTGAACAAGTAGGAATAAATTCATAATATGAAATGTCGTAACACCAACCCACGGATTACTAAGTTATAATTAGTTTATAGATATATAAACACTAACCCTGTGGGTTTTGGCTGATATGACAAGATTGATATTGCCAAGACTGTTGCATGCCGATCTATCTTCGTTATACACTTCAGAATGGACGCACATCGCCGATAAATCGGTATGAGTTTGTTGCTAATAGAAAATGAATCTAGACAGTGGCAAGGCGAATCTGATACAGAAGTCTTTGATAAAATATAAGTACAGCACACCATTTAGGTTACTTCCATCTTCATCGGAAAAGATAAATAGATTTGAATTTGAATTTGAATTAATCAGCTTGCGTTTTACCGTAATCTTGCGCTAAGCAGAATTCCTTGAAGCGGTATGAAAAATGAAACAGATTAAGATGATACGCGTCTTTTCCTTGTTGACATCCCCAATGGCTGTCTATCACGCTCGAGCAGAGAATCAAGGTTACCAGCGAGATTACCATTTGGCAGAAGAATTTATGACAAAGATAATGAGTATTTTGTGCTTTTCTCCTATTCGTCTTTCCTTGTTGCCGTGGCATCTACACATTGTAGACGAGAAAATGGCACTGCGCGCAAAAAGGCCTCTTCAAATGGCTCATTTTTGGCCATGCTTCGTCTGATTCTGGCAAACCGGGTTTATTTTGACAGTTGTTACTTCAGAGTTTCAGACGAATTTTATATTTGTAAAAAAGCCATGGCCAAAAGGGTATCAGTTGTCACACTGTTTCCAATACTCGGCGCCATTCTCACTATAGCGAAGTGGCCTATACGCATTTCAGACCTTTAAACCCAGGTTTCGCATTATACAAAAGCTGTGGAATCTGGATAGCGCTACTAAAAAATGTGCATTCAAAGCCTTGTAGGGTTCCTAGTGCCTGGGTCTCCTTTGAAACCATGGCCTGAAAGCTAAGCATCAGGAATCTTGGCCGCATTTAGGCAACATGCCAGACAAGTGATCTTGATACCTGATGATGAGCTATCCTAAAAAGTACCTGTCACCAAACAAGGCAGGTCGACAAACTGTCTGGTCTTTCTCAAAGGTCATGCTTATTCTCCCTGGCTGTCGTTCCCGGCTACTTAATATACTTTGTGCCGAAGTGTCAGTCTTCAATGCGGGATAACAGTGTCAGATTTCATTCAGTTGTCTATATTCAAAGGCAGCCTTCTTCCTTTTAAAGTTTGCGAATTGGGTTTGCTGTGCGTATCATCTGTGATTCATTTCCTGCAATGGCACGTAATAGCACTAAGAGATTTTTATACTTTCCGCAAAACGTTGAAAAGTTTATTTTGCCTCGAGAAGCGGTCTTTTAATCGACAAAATGATACAATAAATAAGAAATGTTACTGTTTATAGATCCCATTAATACAAGTCCGTGTCAACAGCAATAACCAGCAGCCTAAACAACACTGGTGTCAAACGAAAGATCCGCAACAGCTTTCAGTGAGGGTTTTGTTTGCCAACCAGTATCGGGTAACGTCTTCTCAGTGTTGGCAGCAGTTGCTGGTATATATTGGCTTTGGGGGCGGGTTAGTAACTTTTGACTACAGCAAACGTAGGTAAGATTGGAGAGAAAACTTTCAACTGTCAAGTACTTTGACAAAGACAAAAGTTATTGAAACACTCTGGTGCAGCCAAAGAAAGTATGGCAAGAAACTTGCCGCGCGAAAACAAATTGTGATTACCAAGTATTCTTTAACCTACATGTAAAAACATGAAAAAGCAAGAAGATATTTGATTGGACTTACTCAGTTCAGAATCCAAAGGTATTGTTGCAAGAAATATTAATTGCTTTTCCCCGTGGCAAGTTCAAATGCAGCCGTTGGAAAATGTCATCACGATGGGTGGTGAAGACATGACGTCAAATGCGTGAAACTTCTTATGAAGAACGATAATAGGATTCTATAACTGCCAGGCGTACCCTTTTGGGAGGAAGCTATACATGAAGTCATTAAAATCATCTTTAATACCGCTGTCGTCTTATATTTACAATGGAGGTTGCAGCCTCGCACGATGTCATTCTCTGACAGATTGCCAGTGGCATATTAACCTTGCAATCATTAGGCGAGTGGCTTCATCCCGGAAGTGATCTCCCCACGCTTACAGCTCTTACAGCTTGTGCATGAGTGAACGAATTGCAAACATAAGCTTAAAGAAATATCTGGCCCTTTCATCACAGTGGCCGCAAGTGATCCCGTCCTCTAAACTACATATGTACGTTGAACTGGCAGTATAATCAGTCCATGGTGGATATTTTGAATCTGGGCGTGTCTGGTGAGCGGAGATTATGTTGTCACATCATTTCCACCTCCTGTCTCTTCTAGACATGATCACAGAGAGGAAAATTACCAGAGGAAGGGATGCTTTGAAGGGCGTGGTTGTTATCCTTTTCATCTTGGTATAACGCCGCACGCTCTGCTACCATGTAACGCCGCGCGCTCTGCTACCATGTTACGCCGCGCGCTCTGCTACCATGTAACGCCGCACGCTCTGCTACCATGTTACGCCGCGCGCTCTGCTACCATGTAACGCCGCACGCTCTGCTACCATGTTACGCCGCGCGCTCTGCTACCATGTAACGCCGCGCGCTCTGCTATCATGTTACGCCGCGCGCTCTGCTACCATGTTACAGCGCGCGCTCTGCTACCGTGTAACGCCCCACGCTCTGCTACCATGTAACGCCGCACGCTCTGCTACCATGTAACGCCGCGCGCTCTGCTACCATGTTTATACGCCACGCGCTCTACTACCATGTTACAGCGCGCGCTCTGCTACCATGTTACAGCGCGCTCTGCTACCATGTAACGCCGCGCGCTCTGATACCATGTTACGCCGCGCGCTCTGCTACCATCCCTCCAAAGGCTGTAAATGTTGACCTGGCAGTTTATAAGAATAGTGACTGCCGGTCGTCAACAGAGAGATCCGAAAGAACCAAGTCAACAACATAATTCGCAGGAATTCAGTTACCTTTAGAAATCAGCCGCGTCCCATGGCATGCGTCCATTGCCAAGGTCGGTCGAAGGGAAAAAGCCACGATCCCTAGTTAATGGTCCATATGTTACATATCGGGAGTCAAACGTGAAATGACCAATCAGAAAGTGCCAACGCATTAAGTTTAAAAGCATTGAACGATACACTCGCGATAAAAGCATGTTGTTATTACCTGAATCACTACTGGCTAACCTTGATAGATATCAGATTGGCTACATGTACCGCAATTAAATATCAAATCACCTATCTGATCCCAAAATGTATGTTAAAAGGCCTAGCACTATTATGTCCAAATACATGTATATAATTATACAGTGTTTCTTGACACTGTAACATAGGCACAGTCTGCGGTTTTCGGTGTAGTCCAATATGTCAGCGTCAAAGCCACTCATGGTGTATTGCATGTGCATCAGATATACTTATGATAAAAAGACTACAGAGAAAGTCGTCATTCCCAAAAGTGCAACAGTGATGAAGAATGATACAATTATGATTCTCGTGATTCAGCACCTTCTATCCTGACGTCAATTGCAACCTTTCGCTTTCTCTGCCTTGGCAATTTATAGAATATAGAAATACGAGCCTGTAATTGGGAAGGCACCTGACCAGGAATAGGCCAGCAAATGAACACCAATTATGGGAAGATTGGTCATCATTACGAGAGATGGTTGATGTCGCTTCCTCCATGTACTCCACTGTAAGGCCGCCCTACGAGGCAGAGAATAATGTTTAGAATACACACGTATACGAGCATGAAATTGATAAAGTTCCAGATTTTTTAGCAAGTTCTAAATGACATTTCACATGAGATTTGATGATCTGTTTGTCTAGATTTTTCAAAGATTTCAGCTTATCTCAGAATAACTGGTGTTGCTTTTTATGAGAAAACACATCTTCTTCGCGCAATCACGACAATTAAACTGACTGTAAAGGTCTCGTCTCATTAAACTCATGACATACTGAAAGTAACGATAATGGCTGTAATAAAAATTTGGTAAAGTACCTTTTTTTCTGAGATGCCCTGATATAATTAGGTTGGGTGGATGAATTTAGCAGCGGAAAACGAAATTGTAACCAAGGCTCGAAAGATCTATAAAGGTCCGGGTTGTGACATATACATTTGTACCATTACGCTTTATTCCGTCGTCCTGCCATCATTCCTGTTACAGCATGTTGCGGACACGTCGGATCATATTTCGAATAGTGCATTATTGATGAATTGGTCGCCTCTTCTTCGTTTTCTTTGCAACCCCAGTCGCCTCATCAGTATCCTCATTGTCTTCCATTCCTATCAGTGTGAATACAATTGTTTATGATTACCATTATTAGAGAACGAATGACGTGAGATCAGATAGCACTCAGTTGCCATAGAAATATATTTTTTCTCTAACGTCGAAGTAATTTTTTGATTTCTTATGATTGGTGCTTTTACTTATATTTGCAACGGACTTGGTAGAGTGGAAAAATATTTGTAAGCCGATATGTGCGATGTCTAAGAATAAGATAGATGCTTGCTTTTTGATTTGCCTTAATACAGAATAAGAAAAGATCTTTCATTTTTGGTTGTCAATTGTCGTGAAGTCAGATGAGAAGAATAGTGCAAGAATGATGTAACTAAGCGTGTAGATTTACATGTTGGCACGGGATTGTGTATGATTGTTAATGAAAATATCTCGCACAGGTACGACAAGACTTTCACTGAAAGTCACTGCGACGCAACCACAACGCTGAACCTCAAAAATGTACTCATAAAAATATATATTTTTTAGCTTTTTGAAAACCTTTTTAGGGGTTTTTATCCAACACAATTGATATGCACTCCCTAGAGGTTTCTCAGGGAAATGAAACGTCCTTTGAGGTTTTTGACAATATTTAAGAATGTAAGCTGAAAAACAATGTCATCCCTTCAGCATGCCTGTTGGACGATCGCCCATCAGTCTAATCCGTGTACAGATAAATGTGGCATTTAAAATATCGCCATCACCCCATTCCAGCCTGATTAATGGTCTATCCAGCAGCTGCCGAGCAAGGTGATGGATTCCCTAGATAGATTGAAAAGGTTGTCCACTGGATAAAGGTCACACAGGATCGCCTCCGGTATCTTTACAAGAAGCATCCACCTCTTGCCACCTTGAAATGTAACTGCAGTGAGAACTCCATATATTGTTGAACATTCTGTGATCCATCTCGGATAAAGGTCAAACAGAATCGCCTCCGGTAGCAGAACAAGTGTGAGCAGTAACGGAATGTTCAATTAATAAAGGTGTATATTGGTGAACCTTGTATTGACTTCGCCTTTACTTGAAGCATCCACCTCTTGCCACTCCTGCTCCTACAGTAAGAACTAAATCGTCTCTACATATATGTATTGTTGTACATTCTGTGACAGGTGGATTAAATATTCTCCATCTCGGATAAAGGTCACGCAGGATCGCCTCCGGTATAGCGTAACTGGTGTGAGCAGTGATGGAATGTTCAATGAAGGTGTATTTGGTGAACCTGTATTGACTTCGCCTTTACTTGAAGCATTCACCTCGAACTGTCGAACTCATACAACTAATAAAGTACAAAACCCATCAATTGCGGCCTTCAAAGACCAGATTAATGGCTGACATTCCCGTGTTGCAGCCATCAGAAACTGTAGGAGAATGTAATGGATTTCCATTGATGTCGTCGCCAGACAAGATCTATATAACAATTCCCACCAATATGGAGTGGTGCTCGATAACTTCAAGTCAATGAGCAAGTAAGATAATAATGAGATACATGCAGTCAAAAATATGTTGAGCATATTAACCTTGTCTGCCCTTGTTATTGCTTTAATCAACACTAGCCATTCTCGAATATCAATTCAGTGTCCGGCCTTGGCTACAATTAGGGGTCCATCCAGGTCCACCGGTCAGTTGACACTGCGCTAGACCTTTAGCATCGGAAGAGGATGTTTATCCACGGAAGCCATTGGTTTGGTTTGGTTGCTGCTTGCTGCCTGATGTGATTGCCAGCAAGAAAAAACAGAAAGTGTACAATTACGCTGGCGGCAAAATACGCTGCTACCTGTATGGTATTGACATCGAGCATATATATCGTTTAAAAAAATGCAATAATTTTCTAGGATTCATGCGGCTTCTTAAAAAACAATGGAACAAATGTGTGTTTAAACATACCTAATTGGGACCGCTCCTGTTGGGATGTAGGAGTTGAGGCATCCGCCTCGAGGACGGAAGATTCGATCTCCCTAGGTAACATTTTCCGGTGCGGCCGGTTGGTTAGCAGCCATCTAATCAAATATAGGTACAAGCTGTCTTCTCACCACAGGCGCCTGCATGGCATTAGAAATAGGAGTTTGGAAGTGCAGAGTGTCAACAAGCCAAAAGAAACCGGAAGAAACCGTTATAGCTATTGGATAGTTATTGAATGATCGGCAAGGCAATTACCAGTGATTTATCGTAGCTTTCGAAGCAACTGGATGTTTAATATAAGAATTCATCCACAAAAGTAACCTGGATTGGATAACTGAAACCATGACAGAAGGTAGATTGGGAAGTTTTTATACATGTTGGCTCACCTAAATTGATTTGAGTCGTTCGTCGATTCATTCATAGCAACAGTGGTCAGTCCACAACACCACTTGTTGTTGTTTTGAAGAGTATCAAATATTTGCATCACCGAGTTACCATCGATATAATTGAAGGATTTGTGCGTCGGAATGGCATGGCAAACATGTAAAGGCTAGGAGTTGTTGATTCAGGCAATGATTGGAGTTAGCTGTATACCGCTTCAGACATGTTACAAACTAATGCAATATCATTGACAAGCCGAGATTTCTGATAAAAACTGCAAAACATGGTTTGAGTTGGTTCTTTCGGATCTCTCTGTTGACGACCGGCAGTCACTATTCTTATAAAATGTCAAGTCAAGATTTACAGCCTCTGGAGGGGCAAACCCAACGTTAAACTGGGTATCGGCTGGTGGTTTTATCCCACTTTATTAGAACCATCAGCCCGAACCAAGCGCGCGACGTTACATGGTAGCAGAGCGGCATTACATGGTAGCAGAGCGCGCGGCGTTACATGGTAGCAGAGCGACATAACATAAGTAGCACGCAGTGGGGCGTGCTTGATTTATGAGTTACATGTATCAGAAGTTGATCTAAACATTACATCAATATTTCATCTATTCTATCGATTTTAGTATTCCTTTTCGATGTAGACCTTACGCATTGATTACTTTTTGATTATTGTACATCGTGCAAAGGGTACATTGCGCGTAACATTGCCCTTTAAATTCCTTAGCTGAAAGGTCATTACATTTTAATCGTAAAGGTAATCTGAATATTAAGAGGCACTCAAAGGACTCCAAAATAGCTGATACTCTGGCATTCATGACAGAAAAAGAGAGGGTTTTACTGAAGAAAGCAAGGTTTTCGAAAAGGTCTGCCGTTGAACGAATGGACATGTTCGTCTACCTTCTTCATTCATACACGTACAGCAGTATAACATAATAATATATGAAAGGATTACGAGAACATTTTAAATGATATAACCTTCCAAAAGCAAGAGCAACCTTTTCAGCCTTTTGCGAACCCTGGTTACCAGTGCTTGAAATAGATCGCGAGAAAAAGCTATCTGCCCTACTCAGCAGAGGAAGTTTTTTTCTGTAGAGTCTTCCGAGTTACGATGTTGTTGATATCATTTATCATATTATAACGACGCTAATAAAAGATTATGATGTTGTTATAATAACCGGTATCATGACATCGGCTGCGCCTGAGGGACTGGCGCCACGTCGGCGCAAGTACATGTACGCCTACGTTGGTGTCTTTGAGTGCAGCGTAGAAGCCAAAGGGAGGACATTAAAAGTTGAGGGCAATCATGGTCATGGGTTTCGTCACACTAAAAGGCCGTGGGCCAAATCCGAAAGTTGTCATTCGTCAGTGACAGCACTTCAGAGGCAAAGTGAAAGTGGTTCTGGCGGTAGATACGATCCGAAATCTGTAGTTTTATCTTTTCAGAAGATGCGATTTAGCGCAAAGTTCAACTCCATATATTGATCATAGCTCGTCGCTGGTGCCACTGTGCATGGATATAAAGCAATGTGCATACATATACATCAATGGTTAATGAGGCAATTACATCGCAATTAGTGAAGTTGATTGTGCGGTAGTGTCTTGACGCGCTCAAGGCAGATATACATGTACATGTATGTCTATGTCTCAACTTTGAGGAATCATTTCAAGTATTATTACAAATCAGTTTATATCAATGTAGCTTGCTATAATATACCAGCAATTTCATCACCATAGAATAGATGTACTAATGTACATTTGTAAATGTTTCACCACGTGTTCTTCAGTTTTTCCCCTGTACCAAAATGATCGTTTTGGGCCGAAAAAAGCTACCGTACCTAAATATCTCTCCCAGCAAACAGAGCGAGCCGTCACTTTTCTTCCTGTCTGGTGATGGAAAGAAGCTGAACACAACGTGTTAAGAATAATTTGTTGAGACTTAGCAGAGAAGAGAGGATGTGAAGGGGCCTGTTGGCGTGCAACAGTATTCCTCTTAATGTTATCTTCGTCGTCTAAACGTCATAACTAAGGACTTCATGATCATCTCGTCTTGGTTGCAACTGACACTGGTGGAGCTTTTAAATTTCATTTCTTCCCTTGTTGACTTGAGCAGCGTACTGCCAGGATACGGAAATCAACAGAAAGGTTTCCTCCACCCCGTCTCGATGCCCTGCAAGTGCATTAATTAAATTTCCTTCTCGTGAAATGTGCTGTATGACATCTTATACTCTCTCCTGCTGGATCAGAGGGATAATGTCGAACAAAAAACCTAACAACGAAGAAACTGCGCATTGTAAACACTGTGAGGCAGACGATCACATTTGAACTCGCCCCGGGCTTATATGCGGAGTCATCAGTCATGTTATTGTCTCATCTGTGTTGAGTAACTTCATTACAGAATTGGCCATAACATATTTGCTGCGGGTTATCCCAGGGATAAGTTATTCGTGTTCGTGTGATGCTTTTTAATTCACGGGGCTTGCTTTGGCGTCCATCACATACGATATACAATTTAGGGCTGATACTGCCAATCGGAATCACATGTATGTTAAAATCAAACATTGACCGATCCTCAAAATAAATAGAGATTGAACATTGGCTCACATTTGAATTCAGCAATATCTGGCATTCTATTTGAACATTTCCGTGTCAGAAAGCACACAGTGTACCTCACCCACTCGATTTCCACAAAGCAATCAGACGACCCAAGGGAAATATACGTCCATATTACATATGCGAGAATTCCTGCTGTGGGATGATAATCATTTCTCTCACGCATTTCTAAAAGGACAGGTCATTGGTGTCAACACTTTCTGTCCAAGCGTCGCTAACAACATCTTTTGCGCAACTGCTGTATGGCATTCGATCGCGAATAGGACAATTTAATCTTCAACAGAGATGAATTGGCTCATGTCCTTTGGGAACTGACTCGTGCTGTCTGTCCCGTTTCTGTAGTTGTTGGCGGTGGAGGTTAAAGCTCACATCGTTGACACCACGGACCGATGTATGTCCGTGTTGACACCAACTGCAATCTGCTCTCTGCCACATCGTTGACACTGCAGACCTGTATAGGTCCATATTGACACCAAATTTAATCGAATCCTTTCCTTTCCATCATCAGACTCGTCATTCAATTCAGAGAGAGGCGAATTACGCCAATAACCATGAAGTGGATTTATCAGTGTATAGAGAAATAATGTTCTCTTGCCGTCAGTTCACCCAGGCATTTCGAGAGATATTGAGCGGCGCCTTGTACACGAGATGCACGGATAGCCTTGCCCAGTGGTATTCGATGAGGCAGAAAATGGTGCGAATGTCAAGTCATTCATACGGATCGATCGTTGTCGTTTTGATTTGGGCAATTTAGACTGTCCAGAAGATTGACGACTGTTGAATCGAGTTGCGTTGTCGTCATGCATGTCCTGCCTACGCATATCTCGTTGAAACATTTGATTCGTGACATTTTGATATGAGTGGTATGGTTTCTTAAGTGATGTTTAATGATTTATAACTGTTGAACAGAGGCCATCAACACTCTACAAACTGCTGCTTTACTCGAAATCACCAAGTTGAAAGTCAAGATATCCCCGTGTGGCTTTCTCAGCCATTGAACTGATAGCTCGAAACTTTGTGCTTGTTCGGTTGTGGACACGGTCTTATTGTCAATAACGCTTTTAAAAACAGGTATGCCTATTAAATCAGTCGTAACTGATGTCATCAACCATTGCAATATTCATGACCGTTCATATTGGCAAGCAGATACGTTAGCTTCTAGGAGCAGAACTTGCCCCCGATGGTCATTGAAACAATGCGGCAACTCTTTCAAAGCTTTTCTTGAATATAAATCTCTCTTGGCCTGTGGACATTATACGACATAGCAATCTGAACAACCATGATAATAGCACGCTCATTTATCCCCATTGGGTTAAAATGCTTAGATGGTTGGGCCAATTCAGCAAAGACACGTTTTAGAAATATCGCCCGATAAATTTTCTGTTTCTATGGCAATCACCGGCGTTTCCTAGAAAGAACGCCCCGATCACTAAACAAACTGCGCACCTCGCTGGCTGCATCTGTGGCGGAAAATATGTTCACCGAGGAATTGATGTCTTCCTCATGACGCTGTTTTTTTTATAGCCGGTGTAGCAGGTAAACATACTCCCATGGGAAATGTGTCCGGCCCTATTGTAGGGTGACGGATAATAGACCATAAACGTCATTACCTCCATCAACATCGCATACTCTAGTATTGATAGAATCCTTGTCTCTCGCACACTGTATCTAAGGACAATTTGATCTGTTACATAGGTCAGAGTCGAAGTTTGAAGTGTACTGAACTGGGAAAGAATGTCCGATGAACAAGGCGACAGAAACATTCTAATAACTTCTCTAATTGGCATCACGTTACAGGACTGAATATGAATCGTTTTTGGACGGGCGAGAAAGCGATAAGGGCTGAAGAGTGGTGGGTGGGCAGAAAGCCCGAAGAATAATGACATTTTCTTATTAGGTTTTATAAAGCTGTCTGCCTATGGCACAGTCTGCTCAACCTGTAGATCTATAGCACTGATGGCGGCCATTGATATTCAGAGTGAGGTGAAAGCAATTTCTTTGTCATCCGATCCATCAGATGACATGTCCAACAAGACGAGCACGGATAGTGTGGAGGGTGTTTTTTTTGGTTGGGGTGGGTTACGGCAATCATCGATGGAAATTGAACATCTGTTAGTTGCTGCTGCTTCTTAAAATGTTTTTTTGAACCAGTCTGATTGTGGTCTAAATGTAGTTGCTGCTGCTACTGCTTAAGATGTTAGATTCTCTATATCTCTATATCTGACATCTAAGCAGGGAATCGGGTTTTAGTATTTTCAGAAATGTCTATCTATTCCGACCAAATGAATACAGTTTGAGAAATTATACTCTCGGTTTCTTGAAAGCACAGTTAAACCCGATTGCCTTATCTTTTAAAGACAATACGGGCAAATGTATTAACAGTCATTAATGACCATATATAGTGGCAACCTACCTGTTACGCTAATGAGGTTTGTCACGATTTGACATTTTGATTAAATCAATGCCCTTTTACGGTGATAAGTTTTTGTCTGAGACATATAGCTATAGATATAGGCAGATGCCAATGTGAAAGCTATTGGCTTGAATCTGTAACCTCTGGAATTTGCTGATCGCCATTCGCCATTTTATTCAATCTGTTACCTCTGGTAGATGGCCAAGTTACTCAATCTGTTCCCCCTAGGATATGATGATTGACATGTTACCCAAGCTATAACCTCTCTCAGCCTTAGATCTTGGTGCCATACACTTGTACAAAACGATTGGCAACAATTCGACTAATTATATCATTGTCATATATCAATATGGTGAAGAATTCCCTCCTCAGCCAATACTTGTCGGTGGGTCATATCAATTACAATTTCCGAAAGGCGAAGTCATGTTGATCGTTTCGGCATCGACAAATATTGGATATCCCATTGGCCTCCTGTCATCATCCGCAAAAAACCCACGCAATATTGATTTTATTTTATAAAGAATAAGCTATTTCTCCAGAGAATTTGAGGTTTTTCGCCACCGCTTGGCTGCCTCACGCTGCAGGCATTCTCCAATATATCATTTTTATTGGACGTGGGAATCCCGGCGACCAACTGCCATAATCAATGGTAATGATATCATCATTGCAGATGGTAAAATGATGGCGCTGCTTGGGCAACATCGAGAGCAGCTACAGTACATCTATTAGAAGATCGGCTTACCCGGGCATAACACAGTACACAATGTTATGTGCCATCCTCATGCTGCGTGCTCATGTTTCTGACATTGCAAACCTTCTTTCCGACATTTTACGTATAATTTCCTGTCAGAGGCTGCAAACTGAAATGTCACGCTGCGTTTTTCAATCAGTGTGACAACTCCTTCGTATTTTCAAGTTGAACTTGTTTTTTCAGCAAGCAAATGACAAACATGCGAGGTTCATGGCAGTCTTGTTTGTTTACTCAAATTTGGTTGCTGCTGATTGGGGATTTTGCAATATCGAATGACATGTAAGCGACTCTCCATGGATATGAACTTTCCCTCTCGCATGGTCAAGTACAAGCATCATTTCATTCTCCCCTCCTCAACTAACTGCAACATTTTATCTCATAGGTCTCCCCCAAATACAGTTTTACGAAACACTAATATTCGGTAGACGTCACAAAATTTACTCAGAAGAATGCCACCAGCAGTGTACAGAATATTCTTTCAAGAAAAGGGAACATTAACTATTTACAAATTCGAACTATACTGATACTTTTTTATTCTTATCTTTCAGTGAAACGCTCAGAAGAAACTGTGATAGTAGGCAACCATCAAAATGCTCCACGCCCTGCTCTCGAGCTAAAAAATCGCGATGAAAACGGCAAAATTGAGGTCAAGGAAAACGAGGTCGACAAAACAGAAATAGCAAAATCCGATGTAGCCGATGATACGCCGCCTGATGATGAGGTCATGGAGAAGGTGGTTATGGACCTCGCGAAGGTTGCCGAGGCGGTGCCCGAGACAGACAACAACAGTGACCTTGAAGAAAAGGTGAAGGTCGATGAGGACGAGAAGGTTTTGGATGAGGTACCTAACAATGACGAGGTTGCCGAGGAGAAAGAAGTAGAGGAGGATGCGGTGTTTCAGCCCCAGGAGATCTTCAATTTGGGAGCTCGGGAGAAGGAGATCAATGACGTCAACTCTTCTGAGCTACCTGACCAGGAGAGCGAGGTCACGGAATCGT
Organism: Lineus longissimus; assembly: GCF_910592395.1. NCBI lineage: Eukaryota > Metazoa > Nemertea > Pilidiophora > Heteronemertea > Lineidae > Lineus > Lineus longissimus. The sequence continues at coordinate 6,874,716 of NC_088312.1, read as the reverse complement.
CCGAAGAAGTCCCACCAGAGGAGCTGATGTCTGGCAACATGGAGATGGCACAGGAGCAACCTGCGGCTGACGAATATCAATATGGTAGGTACTTATTCCAGTGATAGGAGTTGTGAGGAGAGACCATGAACGTCAACTGTTGTTAAACGACACATCATGATTATAATCATTACAACAGCATTGACGTGGAAGAGAAGTCCATAAATAATACTGCCATCGCCATTCATGAAGGATCACGATTAGGGCCGGGGGAGTTCCCCTGCTCGAGTTTGGTAGACTTTTGATAATTTTCCTGGGTTTAAATATACAAGTTGCACCAAAAAAGCTTCGTTGCCTCACAAGGTAAGTCTGAGTATATAACCGTGATGACTTGGCGTTTTGGAAATTGTATGGGCTCTCGTTAGTGAATAATGAGAGATAATGGGAATTAAGTACCTCAAAAAGGATGAATCGTGCATCGTGTACGGTTTCGTGAATATCCGTGTTACCCAATACAAATGTCATGTGCATTTTATCAACAACTTATTTCAGAGAAATGTATTGTCCATATAGCTAGCAGAGTGATGACTTGGTTAGTTTAGATACATTTCTGACAGCGGGCCAATGATTCAATAATAGCTCTTCCGAAGTATAGTAGTAGACACAGCGGAATAAACAGAGGAAAAGGGGCCGAATCGAATCGACTTTCTGTTACCAGGCTTTAAGCTCTCACTAATGAAGAACTACACGTTCCGGTGGGCGTATTATGTGTCAGTTCGGCTCAGTCCTGGCTCCGACTGTTCAGCTGGCACCTGTTCATCAAGCAAGTACGCTTTCAATGGCTTGGGTAACTTGATGTGCTCTGACATGACTTTCACCCACAGCGGTGGCTGGATTGACTGTCGTAGTTTCAGGCGGCAGAGTTCCTGTAGTGTGTAACCTCTAGCAAGGAATTCGCTTATGAATCCCACCACATCCTCGTGCCATTCCGTAGAGGTCCAGTCATCTTTCGCCCTGATTTGCTCATAGAGCTTTGATACATCACTGCGGGTGAGTGAACCACTCATTACCAGAGTTGTGACCAGGTTTAACTTCGAAGTGCAAGTAGCAGTCCGAGCATCCAGATGGGACAATATGCATTTGAGTACGCAATCATCAAAACGGGTCGTCCACCACTCTATTCTGTAACTAGGAACCCATTCAGTACCCTTCCTGCGTAAGCTTAGAAATTTCCTCCACTTTCCACGCGCCGTATCCATCGTCACCCGAGACCAAGAGTAATAAACACCAACATCAGTCCCCGCCCAAATAAACATACACGCACGTTCATAGTATTTGTCATTATACATGTTGTGGTTTCGCCCATGATGATATTCATATTCAAGTAGGCGACTTAGGAGTGAGTGTCCTATGCTCTTGTCTTGAGGATTAACATCAGCACCATACTGCAGCAGCATCTTTATCGTTTCATTGTGTGCTCCATGGTGAACTGCGTAATGGAGAGGCATCTTTCCCTCTCCATCGGGGAGATTCGGGTCTGCTCCGAGGCTCAGTAGGTAAGACACCATGTTGGACTTGGTATAACGGTCAGAAAAGCTCCCGAGAGCAACGAGTAGTGGCCGTGTCAGTCGGCTCAGAGCTGGCGGATAATATGGGCAGCCACTCGGAAGTGGAAGACTATGTGAGTAGTTCTGAAATCTTTCCGACATCAAGTTAATATCGGCACCATTCTTCAACAACAGATCACAGATATCTGTCCTTTCCACACGTACAGCAAGAAGAAGCGGTGTTTCTTGCCTTTCAGTTTTTGCCATGCTAGCATTTATATTCGTTACATAATCAAGTAGCATCTTAACATGTTCTATTTCTCCGTCGAGAATTACCGTTTCAAGTTGTTTATCAATGAAATGTCGGTCAGCAGCAAGGCACCATTTGACTAACGCCTCCACCTTCGCCTCATCGCCAATAGTATACGCAGCAAACAGAGCTAAGTAGCGCATATTATTCGACCTTGTCTTGCAGTTATCAAACTCCAGCAATAATCTGATCGTTTCAGTGTCTCCTTTACGTATTGCATCACACATAAGAGAACGCTCTATTGGTCTTTTCTCTGGAACAGCAAACCAACCTAGATAGCACGCTTTGCTATCTGTGGGCAGTTGAAACCTCATTTCATCATTTAAAAGTACTTCCATTTGAACGTCAGTGGGGTCTTTTGTTCTCCCCGTAGACGTTATGTGGAATGCCCCGTTATACGGATCAGCACCACTAGCCAGCAGCAGTTTTACCACCGATATATCTTCGCTTTCGTAAGCATAGCGCATTAGACAGTTGTACGACCACAGTTTCTGAACCTTTTTATGATAAATACGTTGATCAAGCAGAAATTTAACAATAGATGTGTTCCTCCCTTTGATCGCCTTTAGCAACGCCCAATGGCGAGTGTACCTGTCATGAACTCTCTTTATCAAGATCCGCACCTGCAACGAGAAATTTGAACCAGTGTAAGGTTTTTGAATGCAACTCGCTGATGTACCCCGTATCACAATAAGTCCTTCCTGGAGAAAGTGGAAAACTGGAGCGAAAACCTTGACCTGCAACACTATCAGTGAATTGAATCTGGAAAAACTTGGAGATATCACACTGGTGCTCCATTTTACAAGTGTATTCAGAGTTATGTACTATGCCGTACTGTTAATATATATACATATAGGTATATCATCATTAACAGCTATCAGAGTTGATTGTTCTTCAATCGTGGAATGCAGGAGCCATTCACACACATAAACCAATGTGAGGTTGGTCAATGACTGGAGGCTACCGATTGAAAGGCCCTGAATATCAAGTTGAGCTTCTTCATGTTCATGCAGCGAACACCCAACTCAGTGGTCGAACTCTGTGGTGGTACCGTTACCCTATTTGGTAGACCTACCTGCTGAAGGTCATCGTTGCATACAGCGTGAACGAGAGGTGGTAGTTCTTTCCCCGAGTCCTCATCATCAAGCATGGTTTTGGTGTTAAGGCTAACCTCTATACTCGTTACATGTACTGGTACAATCCCAATAGACGACTAAACTAACAACCTGCTAATACGCCGTTACTTTGCACAACCAGTACGGTATGTAGAGGAAGTGCTAATCGAGCCGTATGAACATTAACCAGGTGGTGCGATGCAATGACGTCAATACAGGCATTCGGAATGGTTCGGTTTATGCCTCGTGGGATTGTAAAGCCTGACCTATTTCTATCTCAAAATATTATAGCGGTTTATTGTAGTAAATTGAGAAACTATTGATAGGCCAACAACATTCTCTGAATTTTGAACGAAACACTCTCAAAATTGCATATGTTTGTATCATACATATACATGCAGGTTTTGCTGTGGCCCTGTTGAGATGCAAGGGCAAGGCTTGTCGAGAATACCCGTGGGGGATGCCAATAGAGAAAGTCAAGCGGGTTTAGCTACAAATGCAAATCGCCACGGCTGTCTTTCCCCGGTGTTTTGCTGACTAAAAGACTGATAGTCACGATGTTGCACACTCTCCAAAGCAGACATAATATTCAAGCGAGAATGGAAAAGATAGATGTTGTCACCTATTTTACCCAAGTTACAAAGTTTTATAATGATGGATTATGATTGAATGCTGTAGTCAATACCATTATGGCAGCTTCAGATGGCGCCAGAATTAGGAATGTCAGAACACTTCGCCAGATTGGGGCTGTGCGCAACAGCAATTAAGTGGTAAACGCATGTATACACGCGACATCTTGACCCTCGATCAGTATTGACATTGCTAAGCTTACAGACAACGCATATGGGATGAGGCAACGTACACGCGAAAGCCTATACACTGAATATCATAGGTGTTCTGACCGCTTTTCTAGATGTATTTCTCTTTCCAGATGAGTATAATGCGCTCTATTCCGACCCCTACCAATGGCTCGACCGTAAGAAACGCAATGTCAACAGACAGAAGCGGGAGGCAGCACTCCAGGGCTCCGAGGCTGGTATGTCCATGGTCGCCAACGAGGACGACACGAAATCTCGGTCCAAGAGGGACACAGAATACCCACTATCACTTAACGATCTATACAACCTGTACTACAAGTACAAGGAAATGGAGGACGAGAAACAACAGGAAGAAGAACTGGAACCAGTGTATGAGCTTCCCGAATATGAGGAAAATTACGCGGCCAACCCGGAATATGACAATTATGGGGTGGAAGAAGAGTTGGCGCCACCTTCGGAAGAGTGGGAACCGGCGGCTGTGAATGATGATATTCAACAGGAGCTTGAGCTGGAAGCCATGATGGAACCTGCGATGGAGGAGGAGGCTCCCTACTACCTGGCTGATGATGAAACCCCCGAGGAAGAGTTGGAGAAAGAAATGGAGGAAGAATTGGAGGAACAGATGGAGGCACAACAACTCCCTGCATATGACGTACCATCGGAGCCTTATTACTACCCAATGGAATACAACCCAATCGCTCCACAACCCGACAAACGTAATCAAGAAATGCTGAGTATGTTGCCCGGAATAAAGCGAGCTGATGATTTTTACCCATCTTATACTGAAGATCGGGAGCCTTGGCAAGCACTTATTCCCCCTGCAGCAGAGAAGAGGGGAGTCATGGAGGAGTACGCTAGACTTTACAGACTTGCCCGAGCATTGAAGCGTTCCCGCGAAGATTCGGTGGAGGAACGCTGGGAAAGTCTTCTTGGAGACTTGGATGAGGTAAGGTCGCAATAGTTTTTTTATATGATAAGATTGGGCTGATTGAACAAAATATTACGGGAGATCTCTCGTTTGTACAATCAGAAATAGTGTATTTGATATTTAAGCCAGGCACGAGATTCAAAGTTAATCCAACCAATTTTACATTGTGTGATATCAGAAATGTGTACATATGAGGCTACCATTTATCATATTTTGGCGAAAGGCAACTTAAAACTTGGTGTGCATTTACACTGGGCCGTTTTGTACAAAACTGAAATAAAAGCAGCCATTTACTAAGTTTTTATTCATATTAACCAACGGTAGCTTTGTTAGAGGAAGCGAACAGCGATAAGACCCAGTAGGCGTTCCAACCGCGCACGTCACCTTTTTCACTAATACGACATGTATAAAGCCAATTTCATTATTTATTTATCTTTTTGTTTCAGAAAAAGAAGTAAGCTAGTGCGGGAAGGAGGAGCATCGCACTAAGTTTTGTTACAGATAACCTTAAGCAACTGCCAATGACGGAGGAATACGCATACATACGGTTATTTCATGGGCAAACTGTGCTTCGCCGGAGAGAAAGTGTCAAGTGCCACCTCTCTTACTTCACTAGGTTGAATGGGACTGGACACTGGATTTATAGAAGTATTGGAACCTAATTTGCTTCACCCAGTTGTAACTATGAGGCGTCAAGTTCTTTTCCATTCCCTTTCATCATTCGAATTCTAAAGCACTTGATCGTGCAGACGCGAAAAGTTCTCAGCACATGGATGTTGCGACTTGTTTTTCCACTGTTGATACAAGATGGCAAGCCATTTGTCATTCAGAAGATTGGAATACGTTTTCGTGTGCAATGTGTAATGGTCATGGAATACAGTCATGTCAATCCATTGATAGAGTGGATGCTCCCAATGCTGATGCTTTGCCTTTAAGTGAAATAACAATACAGAGTAATGTTGTGTTCATGGATGTAGAAAGAAAAAATGTGCTTTTTGTTCCCAATCACCGGAATAATATGTGACCTTTGTTGATATATTTCGTTACTGTCTCGGACGTACACCCTAGTGTGTTGTATAAAACAACAAAAGTGTGAAATCTGTATAAGCAGCAGTCACGAGCGGGGTCCAGTTACTGCTTCAAATGACGAGCAATTACATGTAACTGACCTTCTAGCTTGTTGTGTTGTCATAGTGTCCCAAGCTGGGACGGTAGTAGCAGCTCAAAGTTGCCTAAACCCAGATTGCCGGTGTAATACGAGCTATTTATAGGCCAGTTAATCTTAGTCAATCTATTGTCATCATTTACCACTTTATAGTGTTTTTTGGTGAAATGGAGATCCTCCGTGAGATGTGTTTATTAGCAGTGATGAGTTATCATGCCACCTGTCGTTAAAAAAAGAGGAATACTACTACTGAGGTTGACTGGCAGTCATGTAACTCTTTAATGCTAAAGGTCACTTCAGGTGGTTTTAACTGACGAGGATGTTGAAATGCCTTCCTCATCCTTTTGTTAATTACTGGTTGCGGTTGACATTCGAAAACTTCTGGTTGGTGAAATATATACAGTACATCTACAGTGCATCTAAAGTATTGCAGGCTGTCATCCACCTCGAAAAGGGCAAGTTCGTAAAAGAAAAAGGATTCAAAAATTTCCATTTCAGGTATAAATGCTGCAGCGAATGTCAGCACGATGTAGGTGCGTTAGGTTAAACGAAACGGCCAAGAAACGACTGATGACCAACAACATTGAGGAAAGTGGAAGAAAGGCTAGTTGGACAATCCGACGGTATCTATCCGTTTATCTGTTTACTATGTGCCGTGTTCCTCAAAATTGTGATGGTTATATGATCCCCGATGCAAATGGTTGAATGATGGATTTCAAATCTCATGCAGCAACATAAGAGGCATGGACCTGTGCCGATACTATAGGCTTACAGGTCCGTGATTGAGGTGGGCAGAGGCCGAGAAAGCCGAAAATCCTGGGGAAGAGTTTAGTTCGTCTAAAAGCTGATCTTCACACTGTATTGCCACCTGTCATGCCGGGCCTGTTGTGACTGGGCACTCCAGAATGTTGTACTGGTGTTGCATGATGTGTATCCCACCGCTATTGTTTGAGTTAGGCTCTCTATTGGTGAAAATGGCCACGTTTCTATCTGTAGTCAACACATACTTTTATCATTTTGTTTTTATTCTCACCAGAGACCAACTCCTTATTCGAAGAGGAGTCCTTTGCGCCAAAACACGGAGTCCTTTTTTGCATGTCACCACTCACTACATGCACAAAGTAGGTCAAAAAAATCACTTTTTTCATTACCAATACTTTTACTTGGATTTGGCTTTGCAATATTATTGGTATCGGAGAGGAACAAGTCACTGCATGAGCCATCAGCAATTGAGGGGTCCCTTATTTCCAAACCCACCGTTAGTTTGTAATGTATATACGGAAGAGAGAAGATGTTATCTGTTGTTAAGGATCTTTTGTGATTATCACCAGTGATTTGAAATAAATTATTTTTCTGTCTATTTTAATCGGGGATTACATTGGATTCTTGTTGTTCCATTTCATCCAACACCAATGAGCTTTCTAGGCATCCAGATAGAAATGTGAAGATATATATATCCTGACACACAAGGCTATTATTCGAGATGGAACCGTCCCTTTAACGATATCTTCTCTTGGAGTCCGAACTGTAAGCTTGGGTCTGACTTTGGACTTACTGGGGCGGAACGATGACAAAAACTTCGGCCATGTTGAGATAGAAAAGTACAACGCATATTTACAACAACCAAAGTAGCAAAAGGGGAGATTTAGAAAGCTATCAGAAGAACGATATCAATGCAAACGCGGACAGCTTCATAGTCACGTCGAGATGGAAAATTGAGTAGGCTCCATCATTGAAAAGATCTGCATTTGTTTCTTCAGATGGGATCTACATGATCAATGTCTTCAACCATGCTACAACCGTCAATAACTTGCATCGAAATAAATCCAGGGCCTGTTAAAGCCACGCGGTTTCCCGCGGCAGCTGCCGGTGGTTGTTGCTCTGTGCTGCGGGTACATGTACAGCCATACAATGAATACTAGCGCTGATTCTTGCAATATATGAATATCGATCGACATTTGTTTGCCAACTTAAATTAAAGGCGACCTTGATACTTACACGTACACATAGGGCACGATCCCAAAAAAAACGAAATTACAACAGAATGCGAAACATAGAAACGTCATGAAGAAGAACCTGTCCAAAATTGTCGCGGCCATTTTCCAAGCTGGTGCATGCCTTCTGTCTTCGAGTGCTTCTAGTTTTTCTTCAGTCGGGAAGGCCAATCCTATGTCGCCTGTGGGAACATTCCTTCCTGGTGATCTTTCCAGTTTACTGTCCTCTTGTTTCCGCTGAGACGACGAGATGGAATGGACGGTGGTCTCAACAGTGTTGTTGCTCTTCAATCCGAGGTTACGGACTGCTTGCCGCTTGAGGGTTATCGTCGCCAGGCAGCCAAAGATCAGTGATGTCATCCACTTTGGGACAGGCTTCCCGGGGTCGTGATGGTAGATGGTGAGAATTAAGATAGCAAGGAATACGGCTGCGGCTGACATAGCTATCAGGGAGGTAAGGTAAAGAGCTGGAATAAGATTTGCTATCATCATTAGCTCCCAGTAGGGTACGTTTAAGTTAAAGAAACAAGTGCGAGAATAAAAGGTGGTCATAAGTCGCAGGTTAACAAAATAATGAAGTTGTTCCCTGCCTGATATACCTTGCAGATATGGACCTACATTCTATTCAATCATTTGGTCTTACAAATACAGTAGAACCTCTTTATAAAGGACAACCTTGAGACTGGCAAGTGCTGTCCTTAATAGAGAGGTGTCCTGATGAGAATGATCAAAGTGAATGAAAATTGCTATTTTCGGACCAAAAACAGTGTCCTTGATAGAGAAATTGTCCTTAATCGAGAGGTGTCCGCTAAGGGGGTTCCACTTTATGCTTCAAATACTTACTTATCAGTGGTGTTTGGTCACTCCCGGCGGATTTGGGTACAATGTCGGCAATCATCAGCTGGTAGACAGTAAACGCCAAGAATATCGTGACACTGAACGACACCTTCTCCCCAGATTCCGGCGGAATATAAAATGTGACGGTCACAAGGAACGAAATCATAACGCATGGGGCAAGGATCTGAAATACGTAATATCCTGAGCGGCGCTTCAATGTCACTGACGTGGTGTACAGATAGAATGAAACAGAACTGACGAAGGCAGTGTCTCGCTGGATTATGTGTTCGATCCCGACCATGTTCCATTCAGTGCTATTAGAATAGTACTTAAATTTGAAAGGGGACACGGTTTTTGTTGTGAGTTTCACCCCCTCACCCACCTCGCCTGCCACGAACACTTTGATGTCAACGGTTTGGGTGTCAAAGGGGAACATGGCCATTTTCAAACGACAGGAGACGGAATATACGCCTGGTAGAGTCCAATATACATCGCCGGTGAACCGCACGATCGCTTTGTTCTTTCTGTTTTCCGTTATCGCAGATGTTAATGTGTCAGCGCTGAAAATATAAAATGGCAATGCCAGTAGAGCAAAAATCGTGTATAGGTTTAACGGGTTTTTAAAATCATTTTACTGAAGGTTTACTCCCGGTATTTCAAGAATTGTAGTCATCTGGTGTATTTCTGTAATGTCGTTTTCCCCTCTAAACTGCCCTACCTATTCTGTACTCCTATATCCGGGTACCACAATGACTGGATGGGCAGCGATATCTGTTCTAATCCATCGTATTCATTTGGATACCATCTGAGGTGCGCATCTCTCCAGGCCTGAAAAAAAATCAATCAGTATATCAAATCATTGTTTGAGATGCCTCATTAGGTGTCTACATATCGAATTGGAAGAGACTAGGACAAAGGGGCGGAGTGGTTCGGATCAAATATGAGGGGGCAACATCCTGCGATGATTTCTCATCTTAAAGATGCAATTTTCATTTCAAATGACGGTCCGTTCGCAACAGAGAAGACACATATACTGAAGTTCAGGAACAATGACTCGAAATCAGTAAAATTCTTTCTCAGTAGCTCCACTGGTTTGAAAATACCGGTAACTAAGCACGTGTTGATTCCAAGTGAAATGAATGAGGATTATGCCTACACGTGATTATACCATCACTATATAAAACTCACCATATATATTATTCCGGAGAAAACAAATGTTTGGCGTCGATCATCCTGAAAGTTGGAGGAAATATGAAACATTCTGATGAGGTGTCAACGGCAGGCCTAATCTATACTATAATGCGCGTTGTGGCCGCTAAATAGGAGGCGATTTTTGTTTCAAAATTGGGCCTCGGAAATGCGTCGAATTCTTGCAACTTTTGGCTTCGTAGGTGTGGATCATAAGTAAGAGTGTCACTGAGGGTGTCATACGTCGAATATCTTGGTGGTTTTGGAATAAATAACAACTTTTCAGAGAGCACGTCGACTGGAGAGCTCCGCTCATTCTCAAAAGCATACACAAACTTCACGCATATTCTCCCTGCCACATCAGTATTAGCTTCCAGCACGTATGTAGTGCTATACAACCTGGTCCATGGTGCAGGGTATTAGCAGGGAGATTAATGATTAGCCTATTCTATTTTAGTTCTATTCGAGAAACACTGACCGGAGTGATAAGGCAAATTCTGCAAGGTGGCCTACCGGAACATGCAGTCAGGGTATCAATAAACAGTTATGCCAGGATGGACAAAATATGTACAGTGGCCAGCACTTGCTCTTTGATTTATTCTTTACTGATTGATGTTGTCAGTTTGAATTGCGTTCTGCATCTCTCCATGCGCCTGGCTTTGGTCCGACAGTGGCATTGGGTACGGGAGTGGGTAGGTGATATGCCTAATATGTGAGGCCCCTATTTGGAACAGGACCTGCTGTCACTGGTCTCAATGCATTGTGCAAAATAGCGTACTCCAATCAATCTATTGGGGGTTGCATGTAGATAGCAGCAATAAGTCCCTAAATGCAGTTCATTTCGTGTTTAACCTTTAATAAAACTTCAGTAACGTTAGAAATTTAATGTAGTTCAATCATCGTGCCCATTTAACTATTGTATATTACATTTCAACTTTGCCCGCTCCATGGGTATATGCTAGTAGTGTTAAATGCAGGAACTCCTTGCAGTGTCCACGTGTAGACCTACTGCATTGAACCTTCTAGGTTGCAATTACGTGTATGAGACCTATATATTAATAGTGTATTTTCCCCTAGTGGTCAAAAGCAGATCAAGCTTGCTAGCGCCCCTCCTGATATTTCCTACCTCGTATACCATTGAAATATCGAGAGGCGAGGTATATTGAAAATCAGTGTTTATGTCAGGATGGCTAGCGCGTGATAAGAGTACAGTCATGTATATGCTTTAGTATGGAGGGTGTATAAATGTCATTACTGCTGCTCAGATGGAACATCCCTTACACCAGGATCGGACAAAGGATACTTGTGTGACAGCGGTACTGAGTTTACGTGAATATCATGTCACCTTTGTTGCAACTATTCGATGAACAAGTTGGTTGTTGATCTTGCGATGTATCGCATTTCGAATTTTGTGTTGTCATTGAATCGGTCATCAAATTGCTATTCCAGGGAAGGGAAATCGAAGTTAAGCCAGAATAACCGAGCAAGCTTACCAATTCAACAATCTGCAGGACAAATGTGTAGATGCCGACTTCAATCGCATGAGAATGGTTGGCGATAGGCCGACCAATCCCCGTGTAGCCATCAAGAAGATCCTTGGCCAGCCTTTCTTCACTCGTTAACGGTGCTAGTTGAGTAGGATTGACGAAAACGATAAATATATCAGTTTTGATCACCGTCTCCCTATAAACTATGAGCATATCTACACCGCCTGGTAGCTTACTACAGGATGTTAAAAAAGACTATTGCTTTTTTTATTCTCGAAGGTACGTGCTATCGGTAAGAGATCAAATGTTAACAAAATGAACGGAGAATATCATTCCATGCAATGAACTTATTGGCTATGCAGGCGGTCAGGCATGAGCTTGTGATCTTGCAAAACGAATTCTTCCGTATACTCACCCGCTCTTGTAGTCAAGCTCTGTACACCAATTCCAATCATGTTCATGCCCATAACTAGGGCTATAGCCACTCCAAGTCTTGGTTTCATCATTCGCCGTTATTCGAAGGTTTCCTTTCGTTCCAGTCAGAACACGCGTCAAGTCAATTCTTCAAAGAGGAATCCGTCACAGCATGTCGAACTCCGTATCACCAAAGTTATATCAAGAAATCTACTCGTATACTTTGAGTATCCCTTAACTCAAACATTGACTAAAATGGAATGGCTCACTTAGGCAATATGATGCTGAATTCTATCTATTGCCAACAAGTGGCGATTCTCTATAATGCTATCAATTGCCACGTAGGGATGCTGTCCAATATAAACAGGCTGTTTCCGAAACCCCCGGGATTGAAATCTCTAATCCGGCCCACCAACTACAATTGGGTGTTGTCCGCTCGGTTTCTTTACGCTATAAACACGGCCAGTTTCGGTTCATATGTTATTGGTTACTGCGATACAAATTCAACAAACATGAAGCGGTTTTGTGATGCTATCGTCAACAAACACGGCCCCATTTGTCTATGTTTGCTACACTTGCTCTGGTAAGTGATTGATCAATGTAGTCAGAAGTCAAACAAGGATCCCCGTTTTGCGTGTTGTCAGCAGCATGGTCGTTCCATGGATACGAGTCATGAAAAATGCATTTTTTTTCATAAAGTCCGTTCTTCCCACCAGACTTTTGTTACCTGATAAATACAACCTAAGTGTCCATTCCTATCAGGCTTGGTGTCGGCTAATGTTTAAGCCTATGGTCAAAACATGAAGGACAAGGTCATCTGCTGATTTTCTTCATTTTTAGGCAGAATTTGTGGTCAAGAGTTTATTTTCCTGTCTCCCAGGAGTTGATTTTTTAATGGCGACACTTACACGCGTGTCACATCTACATTAAAATGCGTTGGCACTTTTAAAATTATCAAAATAGTCGTTGACCACTGAAAACAACGAATATTTGACCTATTTCGAATGAACTTTCCACGTGACATTACAAACTTTGGGCCCACACACAGGTTTACACTGAATGCGGTTTGACGCCACTTCGCATGATAAATTTCACATCCGATGTATATTTGCATTATTTGACTGTTGCACGGTGTGAACAAAGCACTTGTGCATGCGAATTCGCAGTTTTGCTTAGTTTAAACGGGGCAAAGGCGGTAGGTTTCCTCTGAATGTGATTTTTCGATGTGTGACGGATTTGACGCGATTCTATTTGGTACCCGACATGCAAAGTGGCCCGCACTTACCGTCGGTATTTACCACCAGTACCGTTGCCATGATAAACATGGTGGTTTTCATGATACCGACGTCCGCGTGTACGTCTGCCAACTCGCGCGGTGTACGGCGGGAACCAACATTAGACGCGATATTGCATTAACTTCACAAGGCATGTGCATTGGGTTGGTGTGATTTATTGCCTAAGCATTCAAATCAAATTTATTTACAGGAAAACACGCATACAAAATGACTTATACAATTTAAAGGGAAGCTATGGGAATGATTTCCCATTCGACCAACAGTTACAACCTTAACATCTACGTAAACTGCGTATTCTTAACAACAACTGTGGCTCTTGGTTTTATAAATAAACAAACATTAATAAGTGAAATGGATGATTTTAATTGCTTATTTTTTAATCAAGTATGCCGCCATCTTGGTGGATTTTAATCTAGTTTCTCCTCCAAACGGAGAGCCAATGACGTCATGGATGCAGCCATTGTGACAATCAGCTGTTCGAACAATGGCGAATGCTTGGAATGACAGCGAAATGACAGATGACAGTTCTTCGATTTCGTCGACGTCCGGCGATGAATCCTTCGATTACAACCGTGCATCAGCAGAAGAACGAGCAGGTCTAGTTCCCTATGCGTTTGAGCCAAGGTACCAGGGCAGAAAAAGGTCTGGAAACTTAGTGGAAACAAGTAGTACTCGCCTTGATGGAAAAACCACACTGCATCCATGACGTCATTCGCCCGGGAGATTTGAACAAACATGGCTCCCGCAAACTGCTTATTAAATGCAATTTTCTGCACTATCTAGGAATATTCATCATATCCTTGGTGTAGTGTATTTGTTTGTCATGTAACTTGGTATGTATTTGTTTAAAAAAATATTTGATTTTGCTGCATCAATTTATTCCCATAGCTTCCCTTTAACCAACAATGATACATGTATATATATAAATAATCAATAATCACAGTCAAAGCTTTATGACTCCGCCGTTCGATAAAAAAATTAAATATTAATATTTGAATTTGACAAGTTCCTATTGCGTAAATATGTACGAAAAATTAATATCAGTATTGCCGTTTTCTATACAGCTTTACAAATAATAAAATAATATATTAAACCAAGTTTCAATACATTTGCAAGCATGATAATTGCACTTTTACATTGTATATAACTGCATTTTTATTTTTGAAGTTCTGGATCATCAGCGATTATGAACGCCGTAACCTTTTAAGCTGTCAGAGACTAGATAATTATCTAGTCCATTTTTGATGAGAAAACGGCTCTTCAAAACACAGAAGGTGAAGACAGTGTCAGTCCAGAAACCAGCGTCCGCAAGCGCCGAACAGCCAGGAACTTAATCCCGCTAGCGACAAATGGCTTTTATGTAAGATGCCTTTACAACCTTACACCGGTGCGGAGCTTTTATGCTGTGTTAGACTGCACGATGAAGAAAGACAGGTAAGAAATCACTTTGTTCGTACGTGTAAGACATGAATCCCCATGCTGTAAACACCTACTTCAGCCGGAATCGGACAACGCATGGCCAAGAACGAGCGCCATTAAGCCAAAATGAGTCAAATCCATGTTACTAACCATTTTCCGGCTTTTTTGCTTTCACCACTCAGGAAATGGACTGCAGATACAGCGATCCGAGATAGAATGACATGTCTTCACACATACATGTTTTGATAAGCCCGGTCTAGTCTACAGAATTAAAGTAAGGAACTTGTGTCGAACATTTTCCTATTATGGCACTTTGAGTTAAAATATATGCGAATTACCATAAACATATACGTTTTTGAAACTACATACGCAATCATGATATACATATCTAACATCCTATTCGTGTCATATGTACCACGGAGGTACTGTCAAACGTCCTTACATGTACATACACATGTGAAAAAAACGTTAGAACACTCTTAATGATCAACCATTACCATAGGTGATAGAACACTATATATAAATAAAGATACATACTCGCACATGTAAACATGAACAGGTACCATACACAAACATTTACTCAGTGGACTTATGTAAAATATCCTCACACATCGCCTTAGAACTGCCAAACGGTGTGCATTCAAATGAATCTATAATTGCAACAAGTCTATATACTAAAGTTTGTAACTTGATCCCCCCCCCCCATAATGCGCTCATTTCAAATTATTTCGGATAGCACACTAGAAAACGGTCATCCGGGCGAATGTCGAGGTTAGTCCAATGAACATCAATTCTAACTCATTCCGGAGAATCAGGAAGGTCGTCGTTATCGGAAGCCCAACGAAACTCGATAGAACGATTCGTTGTCTTCTAAGATGCGAAAAATAGTTTTCTAAAGGCTTTTGAAGTCGTCCGTTTATGTAAAATAGGTGAAATAATGTATGTTAACCCATTCGTATGCAAAGATGTTGTCGGCCATGTCACGAGCAAAGACAGTAAAATAATTTAAATCACTACGTTCATCTACAGATATCGTGTATGCAAATATGCATGGCGGGCTCAGCTTAATTGCATACATCAATGGATGCACTTAAATCCATCAATGCGCCTTCCCTGCAGACTCTTTCCAATCCAGTGCATTGATAGGCTCGTACTTATTCGACCCATCCAGGCAGCTGATCGTGACATCATTGTCAGGATGAGCAAAGAACGCCAAGGACTGGCGACCATTTTTCAGTTGATATTCCTTCATCGGAATAAGAACTTGATGTCTCTGAAAAAAAGGTTGACCAAGTTTGACATTTTCGATATGGAAAATACATGCATTTTTTGTTGTGCAACACACGGCACATGAATACAAAAGCATTTTGAACGCGAATACCCCAGCATTCGTTGACTAATGACCCGAAGGGCAACGTCCCAGTCATGTGATGGTGCCACGTCATAATCTTTATTTCAAAATTAGATTGAAAGATCCGAGTCATCTTAGATTATAAAGAGTTTTAATAATTCTGCACACATTTCATGCACCACTTAGAGGTTCTTATTAGTGTGAGCCACAAATATTATTTGTGTTGGCTGAAACCCGTTGAAGATTTACATCAAAGTGTAACACTTGTAATGTTGGCAATCTGTTGCTGATGTAGTATTATAAACAGAAGTCAGTAGCTTACCGGAGCCCGTATTTTATCGGCAGTCCACCTCTCCATGAGTTGGCCAGCCATGACCAGGATAGTGCAAGGCTCTGGTACCACTGCCTTGTACTCGCCAGATTTCAGCTCGATCTAAATTTTAAAAGATGTAATTATCACTTTTTAATAGCGAATCAACGACTGTATCATCATTGACCACAGAATCTCTCAATCAAATACGGGTATATCCTAAATAAATAGATTCCGTTGAAACATCTGTAGGTGTTTACCTTATTTCAGTGTTTCCATACAGCTAGAGAGACCATGACCTTAATTTACATTATAGGGGATAACACCATGTCAACATGTCTTTCAGCGTTCCCAAGCAATGGGGGGAAACTCAAAAACGGAAACACTTAAAAAACATTTAATATGGAGAGCTCTTAAACTGAGCTTATATAGATGGAACTGGAGTGTCGTCATATACAGAACGACAAGAATATTCCAATGGTGTCCAACATAAAGAGTACGGAGCGGTATCAAAATTGTTTGGGATAAGAAAAGCCTTATTCAATTGAAAAATGCCACTTTTACCTTCAGTGATTGGAAAATTTGTAATAATAATTTGCTGCGTTGTTGACAAATGGTTAATGAAGAGACCTTTTTCATACATGTACCAAGAATAAAACGTTTGTACACCAAACATTAATTTTCATACCGCCCTCTGACAAACCTCCATACTGACATGTTGAGCACTTGGACTTAGCGGACCTCTCGTCTTTCTATCATGGTACACCAGCGCCATTTCACTTTCCCATCGTTGTTCTACCAATGAGAGCGAATACAAGTACAAAGGCACTTGGCGATACTAAATTAATTTTAATGCAGTTTACCTCGAGTCCACCAATATTGTCTTGAAAGAGTAACGTAATGGTGCCGAAATCTTTGTGTTCAGCAAGTCTTACTTTGCCAGGTTGAGGTGCTGGATGAAAGAAAACATAATAAGGGAGAGAATGGCAGATGTGCTGGTTGAAGGTCTGTAGACACTGTCAACATTTTCGGTGACATTCTCGGTAACATGGTGACCAGGTGCTGCGTTGCTGAAATTATTGACAGTGTGCACAGAGCATGAATGTCTGGCATCATTTGTTACCGAGATGTTAACGAAATAAATGCAAAGTCAATTTCTCTTGGTGTATTACCGAGATATTGCCGAGTTTTCACCAATCACCAATAGGCTGTAAATCACCAGATCTACGTGTAGTCATGTGATTTAAACAAAGTGGTAGCCACCATGGAATGGACCAAAAGTAAAGAGAACCAGCTGCGTGAACTCGGGGAAAGCTGTCCTTCCTCAAATGCCGTTTCATCCATACGTACGAAGTTCTTATATTATGAGGACCTTTCTCCCTGACCTAACTACTTCAGGAGACAGTAATAAGCCCTCATACTGTTTCCCCAGGCCGTTATCCCCACTCGTTTATTTTCTTCTAAACGTCTTCTTGCCCGCCTGTCAACTTATAGGAGACTCAAATTGCAGCCGAAGCACTGACAATGCACCTTCTCCTCTTACAAATTTACACGAAAACACAAAAAAATTCGTAACAATGATTACTGAAATGTGAAAATCCTCTTGGGTCGCAAAATTAAATTTAGGAAAACCCAAGTTTTGAAATCACCAGCCGTGTAATTTTCGCACAGCAGCCCAAAAGGACAGTGACATTTACTTTCGGAACCGAGTAACACCCTTAAAGCGGTGATCATTTGTTGCCTTTACCACAACGTACCTTCCAGCAATGGTGGGTAGTATATACTCTTGAGTCTCGTCCTATTCTTGTCATAGTGACCCATATTTTGATGGGATTTTGCGAAGAATTCTTCGTCCTAAAACAAGTGCATGCTATCAACTTCAGATTACTTCAGATACCCGAAGTCACATGAAAGAAAGCCAGACATATTTATAATTCATCCGTAGACAACCTGCGAAAATAAATTTCGGCCATTTTGAAAAGGCCCTTTCCACAGGTAACGTATGTTTACCATGGCATAAAAGTAAAAAAAACATGCAAGCTTATTCGAGCAATTTACTTGAAGTTGTCCATTTCTTCCAGTGTTCATTTTATTTTGAACGCTTTTGGTTAATGTCATGGTAAAGTTACGCTGCCTGTGAAAAGGCCTTTCCAAAATGGCCGCAATTTATTTTCGCAGGCCGTCTATTTAGGATTTTTTGGCAGTGATCTTGGATTTTGATGGCAACACTGCATCAAATCTGAAGGATGAAATCATACTGAAAGTGTTCTTTACATTACGCTGAATGTACAGCGTTGGAAGTTGGAAGGCCATTTTTCTTAATAAGATTTCTAACAATGATGTTCCTACCGATGGGGGAAGGATGAACGCTTTTCCGAGAACTTGCAGAACCTTCAGCGACAGCCCTGAGCACGCCTCGAAGAACTTGGCATTGGTTGCACAGAAGGTAGGGACATCAGCGCCACCGTCTTCCGGCCAGGTCTGAAATTTAGTCACAAAATTCAAACTTCAAATAACCATGAGACAATGGCTAATATTTATAAAGACTAGTAAATGCTTTTACTACAGTTTTCTACAGAGATGGCTAGTGTAAATGTACATGAAGTTTAAAGTAAAAGCATTTACTAGTCTTTTATAAATATCAGCCATTATCTCATTTGCGGTGTTGTCTCAAATTTCCGAATCGCGTCGAGTGGTCACGCGTTGCCGATGAAAAACAAACTGTCGTGGAGAAACACTTTTTTCCTGACTTTTATTGCTCATTCCAAGTATGGATTAAAGAAGAATGAATAACTCAAATTAACCCCATAAATACATGATGTTAAATCGCATGGTGCTCTGACCCCAGCTATTTGCAAGGGTTGCCAATAAAGGCACGACCAATACAAACAAAATGATACCTCTCTCATCATAATACTTGCTATAATAACTGAGCTATTTTGATTTTAGTGAAAGGGCAAAACTATGCAAATTCATATATTCTCCATTTTCAGCCTTTTTTCGATTTTTCAAAAAAATAAATTTTTAATCAGCCCGATTGACACATTGTGTTTGTGGGGAATATTTAGTATGGGGAAGTGATGAAATAATTCGGGCTGAAGCAATCCGATAAGTTCAACGGTTAATGAATTAGGGCAAATTCAATTCCCAAAAGCCCCCTATATTCAAAATTAGAACTAAATGCTAGTCTTTCTAACCGATAGCTAGTTAAACTTTCTTCTCTAATCTATATTTGCTCATACATATAATATCACACATTTTAAAATGTACGTTCTTCACAACCGCTCGCTAGTTGGTATAACTGTGCACCAGACGTTTGTTCAAACTTCGCCTGTAAGTGTCGACCTTAAGGAGTGTCGACCTTGATGTAGGTGGTGTGATATTCGGCCTTAATTTTGTAATTTACGAAAAAAATTGTTATTTATTTCTTATCATGTGGACAAAAACTTTTCGACCTCGATGTCATTACATATATCAAAATTATCGGTTAAAACCTAAATACCAGATTTGGATTCAAGTGTACATGTACACTCTTTCTGTTACCGGACTTACCGCTTTGCTGTACTGCGTATAGTTGTAATTCTCTTTGATATCGGTTCCCCTGAAACATAGAAAGTAACGTGTAAATGTATATACACGTATATTCATATGATAATTTTCTGATCAAATTTAAGCTAACAGCCATGACACTGCAGATGTAAAATAAACCGATGCCTGCCTGTCGGTTCCCCTAAATGTAAAACATGTAATACATGTATACTTCATGCAACAATTTTCTGATCAATTTCAAGCGGACAGCCATAATACACTGCAGTTGTAAAAAAGCCACGTGAAATTATTTTGGTTGACAACAAAGTTACATTTTTTTGCCCCTTATACCGCGCATGTAAAAGAATTCAGGCCTCCCCAGTCTATACTTTGAATAAAGTCCGCTCGCACCTGGGCCCACATTTGCTTCGTTCTGCTGTTTTATCAAAGGGTTACCAGGGCTTATCGACCCCCGCGAAACAGTTTTCAAGTGGGTCCATAGGCCTACACTGGTAAGGGCAAATACACGTCATGTATGCGGGTGTAACGTTTTTTGACGTCGTCCATATTCCAGAGTTTCTAAGACAGCTAAAGGAACAGCGAATGTGACCATAACATTTCAGAAGATGGTGACACTGAGCGAAGAAACGAATATCTTTCATTGTAAAATGGAGTAGAGGGTCAGGATAAGAGTGTAGTCCGCCATTAAACAAGGCTACCGCACAATGGGAGGCCACCATTTTTCAGGAACGAAGTCTTATGGGGTTGGCTATAAACTACATGTAGCATCTACGTACCGAGTCGTATACCTCGACTGTAAAAATTAATTAAGGTATGGGGTGAGTGTACTTACTTCTCTCCTGGCATAGGCTTCCAGCCATCGGTGCCAGCCTTGTCTCCAGGTCGTCTGTAGCGCTGCTTCCTCTCATTCGGCAGCATGAAGAAATCAAGTGATACTGACCTTGCGGCGTCCACCTGAAACAAGTGTTATAATGTACATGTATATGTTAATAACATGTATTATTTTATAACGCATTTATTTTGCTGTTAGTGTTACATGTATATGATTTCTCTGTAGATTCTAACGCTTTGTTTTAATTATCATTTGTAGTCACGTCACCTCCGCACGCTGATGGTCAGGGTACATTTCCTAAGACAGATCCCTGCCTGTTTTACTTTCTTCTGCATCTTCTCTCTATCCCGCACCAGTTTATTGTATTTTCCAAACCTATATGAATGTAGTATTCATCTGGCTCAATAAACTGCTTTGAATTTGAATTTGAAATTTGTATTTCAAACAGGAACTAAGAAACCTTTTAAAAGGGACAACCTTGGTATGAGATATGTTGTTTTTTCCTACAAAATGGCTTCCAGCAGGACCGTGACTTCTCCCAACCGGATAATTGAAAAATCGTTGATTGCAATAAACAATGCACTGTGTTCCGGAACGGCCTGTAACCATATAGGCCTGCCTGAAATTCACTAGCCTATTCCAAAACTACCTCGCAACAGTAGCGAAAATCATTATCAGAGATCAGCGTTGGTGTGATACTACATTACAAGTGGCGGCGTCATTGTGGCAAAGACGGGAATTATCCCCCTGGCTAGGTAAACCCCATGCCAATTTATTAGAGAAAATGTTTGTCTTTTTCACCACGGACAACCATTCAACCGCTCCCACATTCGACGAATTGCTACAGCGTTGTTTCTGGCCACATTTCGCTGAATTCTTATGGTAAGGTTTTAAAACGTCCGGCCTTTCTGCTTGCCGGTTAACCGGGAACTTACTTAACATAAACTTTTAGAATTCGGTATTCTTGACTTTATTGACGACTAGTTTAATACAAAACAAGCGCTCACTTCAGACAGTCGCTTCTACAAGCCAGACTCTTTTTCCGAGTCCGGCTACTGCCACCCCGAGGCTATCGGCCGGTGGCGCCAACTCGGGACAGTCTATGGAACTGACCAGACCGCCGGGAATACCCATACGAGTCTCACATTCGGGGAATCAATTCTTGGAAATCCTGGGGAAAATGGGCAGTTTTGCCTCTTGGGATTCCCCACATTCGACGAATTGCTACAGCGTTGTTTCTGGCCACATTTCGCTGAATTCTTATGGTAAGGTTTCCTCGCCGGGAATACCCAGTCGAGTCTCACATTCGGGGAATCAATTCTTAGAAATCCTAGGGAAAAATGGGCAGTTTTGCCTCTTGGGATTCCCCAGATACTCCAACCTTCGCCGAAACCGAATTGTGACCTTGTCAGTTTTTACCATCGGGAATTCCTCTTTCCCTCCAACGTTTTGTCCATTTGGGAATCCCAAGTTGCACTTGCGCTTTCACCGAATCCTTACGGTTTCCAGCCACTACCAGATTCGCCGAATCGTAATACTGCGTCGTACATTTTCACTTTAAGGCAATCTCCAAGCTAGCAAATCATACGACGTTCAATAATTCATTATTTTACAGGTATCGAGCTGGTGCATTTTATTATATTGGGAATTAGCTAAAACTTGGTACATAACTATACTAGTCATTACTACACTAGTATTTGTAAATCGTCACAATGGCAGAACGTTTTTAAGCAATTGGAAATTTTCAATATTTAAACCAACGACGTAGGCCTTTAAGAATGATTCACAACTCCTGACAGGCTGCATGTACAATGTGTGTATGTTAGGTAAAACTCGAAAAAAACCCCACAATGTGTGTCCCAAAACTGACCCTCTCCTAAACCTGTGCCCGTCATTGGTGCCTGAATCAAAGGTTTACATGTACATTCGCAGAATCCTGATTTGGTTGATCATTGAGCACTCACAACGCAGTGTCGTCTTATTATTGCATTTGGTCATTTCCTGCGCCCTTTTTATCGCTAATAAATAATCACAACTTAAATCGTTGCGGAGGAGTCTAAGATCTGAATTTTCAGCGTGATTGAAAGGCTCCAAGCCTCAATATGACGAAATCGGGGCAGTGGAACTCAACTGTTACTTACCAAAGATTGGTCTATTCCATGGTTCTTCAAGTAGACGAATCCAGAATCATTAAACGCTTTCTTGATCTGCTTCACCACATCAAGAACTTCGCCATCAGAATTCAGGGGTGGGGTCCCAAGACGGCAGCAAGAGAAATCTACGACGGGGATATTGGCATCGTCCATGTTTGAATGAAGGAGCAGCAGACGATCTGATAACTCCGATCTGTAGCTCTGACATATATAATGTGACTCCACACGTGATCACCGACGTAGCAATGGCCTGATTGGTTGGCTAGCCTTGTGATGTCAAACTATTTTTAAACCGTTGCTTAAATGTTTTTGGGCTGGAATTCCTGGCTTTTTTCGAGATTGCACATAGGCTCGATGTACAGCGTAGTGGATCGAGGCTATCAAAACGAAGACAGGTTATCAATATCACACGGTCAAGAGCAAAAATGGTACGACGTTCAATAACTTATTTTTTTACAGTTATCGAGCTTTCAAGATTGTTTTATGGCCGCCCGATATAAGATGGATGCTACATTTAAGTGGTACGCCGTTCGTAATTACTGATGGTCCAGGAAAATAGAGCGTGAATGCAGTTATACACAATGATGTGGTGCAGTTTATTATATTAACTTGGTACATAACTATACTAGTCATTACTACACTAGTATTTGTAAATCGTCACAATGGCAGAACGTTTTTAAGCAATAGGAAATTTTCAATATTTGAACCAACGACGTAGGCCTTTAAGAATGATTCACAACTCCTGACAGGCTGCATGTACATTGTGTACATGTGAGGTAAAACGCGAAAAAACCCACAATGTGTGTCCAAAAACTGACCCTCTCCTAAACCTATGCCCGTCATTGGTGCCTAAATCAAAGGTTTACATGTACATTCGCAGAATCCTGATTTGGTTGATCATTGAGCACTCACAACGCAGTGTCGTCTTATTATTGCATTTGGTCATTTCCTGCGCCCTTTTTATCGCTAATATATAATCATAACTCAAATCGTTGCGGAGGAGTCTAAGATCAGAATTTCCAGCGTGATTGAAAGGCTTCAAGCCTCAATATGACGAAATCGGGGCAGTGGAACTCAACTGTCACTTACCAAAGATGGGTCTATTCCATGGTTCTTCAAGTAGACGAATCCAGAATCATTAAACGCTTCCTTAATCTGCTTCACCACTTCAAGAACTTTGCCATCAGAATTCAGGGGTGGGGTCCCAAGACGGCAGCAAGAGAATTCTACGACGGGGATATTGGTATCGGCCATGTTTGAATGAAGGAGCAGCAGACGATAACATGCTTCCCGAAATTGGTGGCTTGCATTGGAACTAACTTTTTCCCCCTTGTCCGTCATCAAAGGCATTCAAGTGTGTTGGTCAACCATGACTATCTCCTTTGTCCCTCCACCATAAGGCCCATAAGTTTCCCCTTATGACATCACTATTTCGGACACTCAGCGCCCCATTTCTGGAAAGTGTATATTATGTGACTCCACACGTGATCGCTGACGAAACAATGGCCTGATTGGTTGGCTAGCCTTGTGATGTCAAACTATTTTTACACCGTGGGGTTTTCTGTATTTCATCATGGCTTAAGATTTTAAATTCTCATTTATATTATTGATTTGACACAATGAGGGTTCTCCTTCAGGATTCATTTAGAGCCTTAGAACTTAGAAGATCGATAAAGGACACCACAGTGTGAAACCGGTTTACTAAATCTCGTTCCCATCGGGAGAAAATACCTCTGGCAGAGCATTGACCTAATACATGAAATCTCGTATTCTAGATTTGTCATTTCCAATCTTTAATTTTCCCAAATGCTTTTCCTTCAAAGTCAATGACAAACATTGATGTCCCTAAAGTTCCGCTGTCCACCAATTTTGTGGGGAAAGTAATTTCTCATAAAATCTATATTTAGATCCAAGTAGGTATAGTGTTGAGCGCCACTGTCGCTGATGAGACAAACCAGGCTGCTTAGTGAGAGAAGTTTTTTGTCGGGAATAATGGTCATGAACATACGGAAGCGTATTAGTGCCAAGTGAAAAGAAAAAGTTTCTGGCATAAAGGAAAAAATACTATCTCGTACGTACGTGATAAAAAAAATTCTTCATTAATACCAAAACTTTTTTTTTACTTGGCACTAATACGCTTCCGTAGAATTCTATTACAATCCCGACGATTTTCTCCAGGGCACTCCAGGGCACTCCAGGGCACTCCGCCTGTTCGGCTTGTGTAAAGTGTACGATGGCTGCTGACAACATCCCTGTGGTAGATTTTGGAGCATGTGGACCTCACTGGCTTTCCTCTACAAGCAAAGGTACATACGGTGATGAGGTTCTTGCAGTGGCTGAGGCGGTCGGAGCAGCATTCAAAGAATATGGATTCGTTTATCTGGAGAACCATGGTATAGACCAGGCATTGGTGAGTTTGTAGTCGTGTATGTATTGTCTGTCATGTATGACATGTGAGTACTCGAAGCAAAAATGGTGAAAACCTGAATCTTCTCTTAAAATACATGTAACTAGTCTTGCTACTCTAAAATCTCCCAGGGTCTATTTTCCAAATACTTTTTAGCCAAGTCACACGAAGCGTCACGTGCCTATTATCTAAATATACACACACCATAAACATAACCTAAATTGAAATACAGTGGAACCCCGGTTGGCGACCACCCCGGTAACGCGACCACCCCGCTAACGCGACCACCCCGCTAACGCGACCACGATTCTCCGGTCCCGAATGGTTTCCTCTCTAATTACCATGAAGAGACCCCCGCTAAGACGACCACCCCGGTACCCCGACCGCGACCACTGGCTTGGCCGGTCCCAAACTGAAAATCAACCCCGCTAACCCGACCACCAGGCCTAATTGCCGTAATCGGTCGCGACCGCGGCATAGTAATTAGCACCTCGCTGCCAAGCTTTGTTGAGACGGGGACAATGGCCATGGGAATACATATGAAAACAAAAAATACAATGTGATTTTGCAGGTATGATCAATTGTATAAGTGTAAATGAATAAATAAACTTTCCTTTTCTGACGTTTTCATGGTTTGTTTTCATTACTGAGCCAGTTCAGTACCAGACATGCGCACTCAGCAGCAGCAAAATCATGTGATTTGCGTGATTTGCATATGAACTTATAATAAACGGCGGGTAGTTTGAAGACCACACTTATGACAATAACAAGCTTGCGAGACGTTTGAATGTTTTATGATATGGAGAACTTGGTTGATTTACTAGAGTATCATTTTATATTTCTTTAAATATTTTGACTGAAAATAGATTTGATTAAAACTGTAGCATACTCAACTCATCATTCACGTGGATTCATACGACAAGTTTACTTCAATCGTCACAAACAGTCGGGTACATGGAGTCGGCAATTTTGCAGTCGGCAATTTTGGCGGGAAAAATAATCATGTATTTCGTCTGGGGATTCCCAACCCCGCTAACACGACCACCCCGGTAACACGACCACTCCGACCACGGTCCCATGAGTGGTCGTGTTACCGGGGTTCCACTGTAGCTCTATTGATAACCTTTTGCATGCTGACCAAAACAGTTAAAGAGGTTGAATAGCGCCTCCAGAAGCAAGCAACAGCGCCACCCGTAGCAGAAATAAGAACTGCTTAGTGACGTCATGGTTTCCATATACGGCATCTCATTTGCATATTTTTACAACCTTATTTACTACGAGTTATAAATATGCCAGTAGCACGTGGATCATGCCGGGCGGCGCTGTCAGGTGTTTCCACTATGGGTTACATAATCGGCTACAAAGAGGCCAGTGTTCTAGTAAATGAAGTTAGCAATGATAGCGAAAGAATGTTAGTGTATGTTACGCAGTCAATAGCGATAGTAGTGAGTTGGAGAGAGGAGAAAATGGAAAATGGAGAGAATATTAGTATGGATTTCGAGTCCCAAGGAGAAACTTTGCAAAGTTTTCATCAAACTGATAATCATATTCCTTCCTTCTCTGTCTCCAACAATTAAAAGTTGCTGCAGTCTACCTGATGCGTTTATCCGCGAGCGAATCGACGAGACGAAGCATTTTTCAAGCATCCGAATGGTACCTTACAGATCCGCAAGGGGCGCGTTACCGAAAATGTTGCAAAAATCAATAACGTGATCGTAAATATTGTCATATTTTTCAAAATGAGAGTATGTAAATGATACCCAGACGGTAAACCAATGAAAGGCCACTATCTATTGAACCTTACAAGTGATTTGGGGGCCTTGAAACTCCTTATATTTATCAATGAAACCTTATTCCCGCCTAAGGTTTTGACCGGGCCGTCCAAAACTCCCCATTTTTTGGCGGGCCATTCCCTTTAACAATACACACAAGGCACACAAGGCTATTTTTATATCAGTTGAGGTAGGCCATGGGACGAGCGTGAAAAATGTGAAGTTCCGTTTGACAAATTAGCGGGCAAATTGAAAACAGTCGTTTTTGGGTAATATGGGGGTGCTGATTTCAAAAATCAATTTTTCTCCTGCGTAAAGTTGCACATTAAGTCAGAAATGAGACCCTTAATAGGGCCTAATGGTCCCAAAGTAGGGGTAAAAAAGTTGATGTCATCGAAACATGTCAACATGGGTATCAAAATGAAGGTCTATGGGGGTACTTTAACATTGCATAGTTTTTGGCCCCCTTAACGAACCGTGAGACCCCCCAGGGAGGGTCAAAAAGGGCAAAAGTGGAAACTTTGACCGCCTCCCATGAGCTTCATGGGCACCGCATGTGGATAAAAACTGTTTTATTCGACAGTACTCACAGAGACCTTTTCATAGATACCCATGACGACACCCTTGGGCAAAAGGTTTTCGAGATCTTAAATTTGGAGCCTAAAAAGGGGTCAAAATTACTATCTCGGCAACCCTTACCCCGAGAGTGTTGTCATGGGTATCATTTTGAAGGTCTATACGATTACTGTCAAATAAAACAGTTTTTATCCATTTATAGTCCCGATGAAGATCGTGGGACAGCGTCAAAGTTACCACTTTTGCCCTTTTTGACCCTCCCTGGGGGGTCCCACGGTTCGTTAAGGGGGCCAAAAACTATGCAATGTTAAAGTTACCCCATAGACCTTCATTTTGATACCCATGTTGACATGTTTCGATGACATCAACTTTTTGACCCCTACTTTGGGACCATTGGTTCCTATTAAGGGTCTCATTTCTGACTTAATGTGCAACTTTACGCGGGCGAAAAATTGATTTTTGAAATCAGCACCCCCATATTACCCAAAAACAACTGTTTTCAATTTGCCCGCTAAATTGTCAAACGGAATCCTTTTTCTAGACACATTTTTGCCACTCGTCCCATGGCCTAAGGCCATTGCCCCATTGCCATCCAAGGACTTCTATATCCGTGCAGTCACATCCAATGGGTGGGTTCAATACCTGGCACTGGCACACTGGCACAGGCACTGGCACGCTGGCGCTGGCCCAAGGATGCATCCCAAAATGGTCTACAGTTCAATCTCAGGATTGGGCGAAAAACTGAAAAGCTGGGACCCGGCCACCAGTCATCGATTACTGAAACCGACCTTGCGAGTTGGCTCTTCTTATCTGTCTTGCCTTCAGATTGATAAAATTACATCCAAGTCAAATGACTTCTTCCAACTGCCTGTGGCCAGAAAGGAGCTGTACAAACGGCGGAAAGAGGAGGGAAACAATGGCTGGGTCTCAATGAAAATGGAACAGTGAGTTCATTTTGACGCTTATATCACCTTAGTTGCTATAAAATACATGCAAGATGGATATAATTTCAAGGAAGTGACTATTTGGCAAGCCCGGCTCACCAAACAGCGCCTTTTTTCTGCCCTAGATGGAGAGCCGAACTCATGCATATTCAACCATCCAGGAGCTCATTATCATTCGTGGCAACACGGTCAGCAACACTGGAGTTACAGTGAAACGCCTTAAATGCACACTAATGCATTTAACATGCTTATCAGTTAAATCATGTTTATGACTTTTTTTGTAAATCCATACAGTCATGTAGGCCTACATGTACATGCTTCTTCATGGATTATTGACCAAAACCCGAGTTTAGTAACAGAAATTGAATCGAGAGCGGGAAGTCGGCCATTGTTAAATATGCGCATATAAATTCGAATATGACGTTACTGCTCTCTGATTGGCCAACATGTTGTAACCTCTCCGGCTCGCCAAAGAGGGTAGTATTTTTGCCCGGCTTGCCGAACAGGGTGGCTTTTTAGTGCTGTTTGGCAAGCGGCTCTCCAAACAGGACAAAAAAAGATGCCTGTTCGATCGGCTTGCCAAATAGACGCGACCATAATTCAATATTATTTAGAGTGGCGATGAAGATGTTAGACTTAAAACATTAACAGAATTTCTACAAGAGAATGTGCCCTTCTAAAAGTGAGAGGGGCGCAACCTCTTAAACAGAAGATTATATGCATTGTATACTTGTAATGTGCATGCAATTAAATTTATTTATTATCTTATTTGTGCCCATAAGGCATAATAACCGAATTTGATTTTTTAACGGGACTAATTTGGCTTCCCTGGTATTCTAACTAGCCCGAGGGCACGTTTTCTCATACTCCCTGTCCTTGAAAATTACTGTGCGCATTTGTTTGCAAATTCACAATTATCGAACTGACTGTTTGCCTTCAGTTTGACAATGTCTTTCCAGTATAGATCCGAGCAAACCGGGTGACTTGAAAGAGGCATACAACTACACTTTGGACAGTAAATTGGTAAGTGTTGGACATGTACATGTATGTATATATACTGTATTATAACCAGTACCTCGTTTACTGACCCCAAACTACGCCGGTACATTTTGGTAAGCTAACCTCCCAATACACTCCGGACCCATGGACCGGCCTCGCCCCCTACCCAACGAAGAAAGTAATTTTTGGATGACAAACGAAATGCCTCGGGAATTTATCCTCCTCATCCCAAAGCCTGGTAGCGCGTACGGTTTTTATACCGTGCACTTTCATGATTTGTGAGATAATATCAAGTATTTAATATGTGTTAAAAAAAAAGATGAAATAGCGAGATGCCAACTTTCGGTGGTGGGACTGAGTACCGTCCGCCACGTGATGCAATGGCTTATTCAATACACAGTGTGTTACCACACCCGAGAGAATGTTTGGATGATAGCTACTATATGCCGGTCGTATTGTCTTGAGAGAAAAGGCCGGTTGCTGCAGTAATGCTTTGAAAAATCTTTTTTTTTATTACCTTTTGAATCTGGACTATAGCGGGCTTTACCAGTTGCCGTTGACGAATCCCAACGCATTAAATATAGTTAGAATTCTTCAAAATTACATTCAAACGAAATGACATCCATTTCAGAAATTTCCCGCTGATGTTCCCTTCCTGGAGGAGGCCAATGCCGAGTTCTTTACAGCGTGTAAAGAACTAGCACTCAGGGTGCTGAAGGTTTTAGGCATTGCTTTGAAACCCGAGGTTAGTGTAGTTCATGTACTTGTTCGGTCGAAACTAAAATCCCTACAACGGTAAATCGTTCTTTCGTTACCCGTCACCTAATGATGGGCAGGTTTCGCAATCCGTATACGAGCGACGAAGTACGAAAAACGAGTCATCCGGTCCTATGCTCTTTCATTTTATACGCGACACTCGTATATTATCTTTTGTACCGGTTCTTAGTTTTAGGAGACCCGAGAAATTTTCAAAATCATGTCGTTGATTAAAAAAATACCGTAGTTTGTAATACGTACTTCGTCCCTCGTACTTGTAGCTCTTCTTGAGGCTTGTGAAACCTGCCCTGTGCTAAAAGGCATGCGCCGTTCGTTAAAATTTTAACTTTGAACATTTCCAATTGCGTAAATAATCGCCGTTTTGTAGGCTGTTATGCGAACACTGTTGATACCAAGTTTCAGCTAAGTTCCATGCATGATTACTGAACCACATCGTTGTGTATAATTTGTATTTCTATTTTCCTGCCCGGCTCACGGACGGCGTACCTCTAAAGGTATTTTTTTTCTTCTCGGGAAGTTTCATCACTAAAATCATATTTTGTTGTGGTTTAGGATGGAGATTATTTTGCCAATGCCCACAGCTTTGTGGGTGACACCTCGAAGAACCAAACAACATTGCGGTGTCTATATTATCCGCCATTGGAGGGAGGTAGGGTGACGTAAAATTAGCAAAGTTTTATCAACACTATAGCTCTGCAAATGTGATCTACAAATCTTTTTACTCGATACGCTATATATATATACATTGAAGGTAGCCACAGAATTACTTGTTGAAAATTCAGACTCCCATGATTATTTTTTGTAGTATCACGTAGTTCACTTCAGAATTGAATAAGAAAGAAGTTTTAATTAGGTCTGAAGAGATCCTGGACATTTTAATTTCAGACCCCGAGAGTTAGATCTGCACATCAATTAACCTATTTAGCATATCACCACTTTATGACACAGGCACAAATGATGTAAGATCCTTCCTTCTGTTTTCTTAGAACCCGAGCCTGGCCAGCTACGACTGGGAGAACACTCCGACTACGGGAGCATCACGCTACTCTTCCAGGACAATGTCGGTGGATTGGAGGTATACATTTATCAATGATTGCTGAATGTGCTGGGCAGTGTATATTGTACTACATGCACGTCTGGTAATGAAGAAAAAATGCATTGCATTGTGGTCTGCATCGTGGTAAAACAGGGAGAAATTTTTAAGGTAGATGTATGTCTGGTTGGAATTTTGTGTGTGATACAATGTACAACTACATGTATGAGCATGTACAGCCTACTGGTATATCAGTTGTAAATGTATCGAAGGCGAATAGAAGTTGACGAATCCTCTCGCAATATATACATATCCGAGTAATTTGATAGGCCACGTATTTCTACTTCTCATTTCTGACTCCTTTGATGTTGTTACTGCAGATTCAGAGGAAGAAGTCTGGCAGGTATATTCCTGCAACGCCTATGTCCGGTGCAGTCCTAATCAACTCGGGAGACCTGATGGAGAGGTGGACGATGGATCAGATACCAGCCCCGGTGAGTCTGCTCATGTCCTTGTGGATTTCAGTGACTATTACTCAATTTGCAATTTGCTCTCTATATTCGAGGTATGAAACTAGGCCTTCATCAATGTCAAGCATGAGTGTTTCAACATAACGCCGGTGGAAGTTTTTAAGTGTTCCGTTTCAGATTGCGTCCCCTCATTGTTTGGGATTGTTGAAAGAAAGATGGACGCGTTTTTCCCTGTTTCCTTCTTTTGCAAAGTCATGGCACGGGTAAAAATCCGTAAGATTTAGCCAGATGTCGCTCATTTAGTCATATTAGTAAAATGCTGTACATATTGGACATTCGGCCACGTGTCGGCACATCTACATCATCTAGCTATCTCCGTGAAACTGATCTGGCTACGCCATGGTATCTCCTGGCATATACATGTAGTCGAATCGCTTTCAAGGATATGTCGCCCGACTTGACGACAATTCGCTTTTCGGGGATCCTTGCACCAAAGTATACTTGTATTTTCAGAAACACCGGGTGCTTATCCCAGAGGAGGAGATGAAGACACGACAAATCCGGCGATCCGTTGTATTCTTTTGTCAGCCGGATGATGACGTCATGATCACGTGCCTCGATGGATCGAATAAATACGAACCTATAACATCATTGAACTACCTCCTTCAAAAACTGAATATGTCTTATGAATATTAAATAAATATGATTGCCAATGTAAAACACTTTGTTAAACTTTTTTTAAACTGACTGAATTATCGCACCATTTCGATTATAATGCCGACGAGAACCTGAGTGAGCCCTCCATGCAGTGATCATCATTAGTTATTTTGACCGATGCATAACGCTCTGTCTGGAACCGTGGACCAGCAACGTGACATCAACGTGCGGACAGCCGGTGTGGTAAATTGCGGACATCTTAAAACGTTGTCTCTATGCAGACTGAGGGGAGAGAAGGAAGGAATCTGAAGGTCCCTTTGAATCAATTGGTCATCAAACAACATATTGAGCACTATCTATTTTAGTTATTGTGGCGAAAAGAGGGTCAAAAGAAAAATATGACAAAACCATGTTCACCCATCTGTCTGCTATTACTCCGTTATGACAATGACAAGAAGGTCAACGCCTCGTTTCCAGTTTGCGGCGTTCACGATGATAATTTAAATGGCGGAGATACATGTACAAGGAGTGCTTCCAAGTGATTGCGCACGACCAGCAGCGTCAGTTTTGTGTCAGCTTCAAGTGGCTGTTGTAGCGAATAGTTTCCTTATGTACGAGGGAAGCATGTGAGCCGCATACATGACCGTATAGCATACAGCGGGAGGGTTGAGGCCAGGGTGCAGTTTCCTGCAGATATCTTCGAAAAAAGTGTTTTTTATGCAGATTAGGGCCCTTTTGGGGCGAAATGTATTGTTCTTCCACAGAAAGTCGATGGCCCAACGGCCTTGTCATATCGAGTCCTATCTCAGTTGAAATCAGTGCCCTAGTGGGGTTTGTTTTCGTGGCAAGTCAGTAGTTTTTAGAAATCGAACAATCAGATGTATAGTCGAAGGGCTCCTAAGAGTCTACGGAGGCGGTATCTTGCAGGAATACACAGTTCCATTAATGTACTTATCCAACATGGTTTCGTTGAATAGCAGTGAACAGTTTGGATCCACTGTCAGAGCCGTGGTCTGTAGAATCACCGCGATGTAGCCTGCTAGCGTGCCCAGGATCTGAAAGGAGTCCGAATAAAGTTGGACGCTGCTCGAATAATATTCGGGTCATTTTAGACAGGAGACATGTTTTGGGGGGGACACAATGCTCGATTGGGCACTGACTTCTGTATCTTTACAACAAAATGCTGGTTTTGCCTACTCATTCATCTACATGTACAGGTAAATGTATAATATCAATTTGATGAAAACAAGCAGGGTGACCATGCAGTGGACGTATTGTGGTTAGAGGCGTGCTGCCGGGCGGAAGAAGAAGCAAATGTAAATTACGACGGTAAACTGTATAGTAGTAGTGATACTATAGCAGCTTGAAACATTATGTATCGCGGTTTACCTCGGTTATTTTGCTATGGCGAACGCGGCCTCTATGGTTCGTTCACCGCATATTTCGGCCGTAGACCAGGATAGATGTAATAGGTTGCTTTTAAACTTACCGTGAGGACCATGGGCATGTCTAACGTAAAGATCTGCATGGCTGTCAATCCGATTGAACGACCATTGAGTCTGCTGGTGAAGACGGTCACTTGTCCTGCGACGGAGGCGGGTACAGCTCTAAGGTCAATGTCGTAGGCAGGCGAAAGTGCTGCATGTGCCTGGGAAATTACCAAGGAAACCGGGTTCATGTCATCAAGAATTAATGAAGAGTCTTTATCAATTCTTCATTTCATTAAATAAAAAAAACATGTTCATGGAAAGAATATTAGCCAATTGAAGATGAAATAACAAATTAATCGCCCTGTCGTCACGACACAATTGATCGGTGGCATGTGACCAGGTTGCACAAATCACTCGCTTAAGAGTGTTATACATGTACAGGGAAAAGTTTTCTGGGCCACCCTGTAGAGAACGATTCCTAAAAAAGCTTCCGAAGTCTATGGGATAGAAAGTGATTTGACTGATTAATCGTTGGATAACTGTTTCAGAGAGGACGTAAAATCTTAACTCACTTACCGGGCGATGGACCCACAGCACTGCTACCACGATGATGACGCAAAATCTCGAGAAGAAGCTCAGAAACATGTATGACGTCAGAGCTACGAATTCACTATCATGGATGTTGGTTAGGACGAGATAGATACAGAAACACGAGGTTGGAATATCCAAGGCGAATATGATCAGTACAGGAAACATCGCCATTTTGTCGAGGACTTGGGTCATGTCACATATTTTGGTGTGCCAAGATCTGTAGTACTCAAACTCTCCGTTCACCGAACCGTTGGGCAAGACAGCTGCTTTCAACTCCTTCGTCATGATCGAAAATTCTTCATAAATAGTGCGAGAGAAAAGACCAAAGTTTCCGAAGAATGTGAAAATCGTAGCCATCATGGAAGTGCTTTGGTAAATCATTAACGCGGCGATGAGATATGGTGTGACTGGGTCTGTTTTACTCGCTGGTATGGCCGCCAGCGACATGAAATCATAGAGAGGCTCTATGTAATAAGAAGCTATCAGAAAAATCAGGGCAAGACCTAACGTGCCAACAAAAAACACAAAAATTGTACTACGAAGGCGTAGAAGAGCCCTCCCGTACTTTATTTCTGTTGTCGATGCCCCTTTATGGTTTTGTAATGCCAGCCACTTTTCCATGAATTCTTTTCCCTTTTTCCGCGGCGATACGTAGAAGAAGTACCACGCATTGATGGAGAGCTCTACGACTGCGAAGGAAAGAAATATCAGAAACAGCAATATTGCTTTAAGGTCCCGGTAGAGGACAAACATAAACGGCATTCGAATGCAGTTAGCAAATCCAAGAAACACTCTGAAACCGTGGTAGGTTTTCCAAAGGCGTTTACGTCTTGCAGAGGAACTTTTGCCGTCGATTATTTCATCAATTTCGTATATGCAGCCGAAGACCTTTGAATATATAAGGAACGGCCTCATGATTCGATAGAGAGCCGTTTGCCCGGTTTGTGAGTGACTTGTTTCGTCATCGGTTGCCATGATTTTCTGAGTTGGCTGCTTTTCGATATCCGCGAAATATTTGATCTAATCTGCCGCTTCTGTCAATCACTTACTCCAGATGAAAACCACCTGACAAGTGTGATCTCGGAGTGATTACTCATCTCCATAAAGGTACATTAGTCAGTGATTGTCGATGTGAACAACAAACAAGGCATGTCATCTGTGGAAGTGTAAAATATTAGTGCAGTCGCTAGGACGAGCGTGTTTGCGTTACACTAAAACGTAGTTTTGGCGATTACAAAAACAGAACATTTCGTTTTTCGTTGATATCAAAGATACATAGCAGTAATACAGTGATTATGCAACAAGCCTGGTGATGCGATAAAAACTCAAAGCTTTGAAGAAATTGAAATAGGTCCATGAAACAAACGCTCTTGTATAGTCATAGTTCGAATACCAATCGCACAAAAAGGTCGGCCTTACCAAGCGACACGCTCAGTATCCCTGTAGCCAATGACAAATATTTGCTTCGTTTTCGACCAACAAGGATCAGTTTGGAATACGGTATGTTTTCCCTGGGGATATCCTTGTATTGTGCCATGTGATAATCAACAAGCTACCGGTACTGTTTGTTGTGTGTTAGATTCAGTAGATATCCATTGTATACATGTGCGTCAACTTCGTGTGTTGCCGCAGAATTCCCGCTTGCAAGGCCAGGGACTGATACATATCCTCCCAGGATGCATTCCTTGTTGACGTCACAAAAGTAGGCCGTGTAGCACTCTTCTTCGTGTTGGCATTCGACCACACATTCAAGATCGGTTCTGGTCTGCA
Source organism: Lineus longissimus (assembly GCF_910592395.1). Classification (NCBI taxonomy): domain Eukaryota; kingdom Metazoa; phylum Nemertea; class Pilidiophora; order Heteronemertea; family Lineidae; genus Lineus; species Lineus longissimus. The sequence continues at coordinate 6,838,599 of NC_088312.1, read as the reverse complement.
TTTCTCGGATGGTTCGCATAGTCTTGCGTCGTTCGAACTCCATGAATTCAACAGCTGAAATCAAGGAAGCATTCTGATTAGCTTATGGACTAAAAACTATCTGTTAAGAAGAATTAGCTACTTAAATACATGTATTTACGCCATCTTACATTGTAAGGCGAGCTCTGTGCTGTACAAATCCAACTGTAGTTTCAGGTAGATTGTACTGAGCCACTACAGTATTAAAAGCAGTAACGATTTTTCTGTTTACATCAGGTCCCTGGACAATCCTTCATATCAATTTATTGAATGATACAAGGTTTAAACCTATATATTATGTACAATTGTTCGAGCTGTAGGTCTATATGACGGAGTTTTTTATAACAGCGGCGACAGCAAAGAATGTCATGATGTGACCCACTCGAATCGGAAAACTAAGATGTGTGATTACAAATGGTCGGAACAAAATTTATACTTGTACGATTTGTACCTTACCAGCTATGTTGGTCACCTTGAGAACATATCGTCTGGCCCTTGATAGTTCGTCTGTTGTCAAGGCAACGTCAAACAACATGGCGCTGCTCATGTATCCATCCCATCCGAGTCTTTCATTTGGACGTTTGCCGAGAAAAGCAGTGGTTCCGGTGACTAACATTTCTGCACTTGGCAAATCAAAAACATATATTACGTCATCTACCATGAAAGTGACACTCGGGTCCGGGAAACAGTAACTAATGGCGACGAAATGCCAGTTCCCAGAAGTCAGAACTCCATTTCCGGTCTTGACCTGTTTGCCTCCGCCGGTTGCGAATGATAACCTCTGTCTCGGGAGCAACCAAATTCCACATCCGCCGGGCCACTCGAAGATTGGACCAACCTTTGCAAACGTTTTTATGTGTGCTAAGAACGTCACAGATCCGATATTGTTGAAAGTCATATTCTCAACTTTTAGGAGGGAATTTATCGTTTTATTGAATTTAAACGCGGTGTTCGGATTTCCCAATGGCCCAACAGCAAGACTTGTGTTTTGCAAGATAGCATGGTTTCCTGTTTCGGATGCGTCATTTTCAGGAAGCAACGAATTCATTGGCCAAATTCCGACTGGTTTGGGTTCGAATGCTGGAACGGAGAGAGAATGATGAACAGTCTGGCATGCCATGCTTTCCACAACGATGCCATATTTTCGCCACGTCTATACATGTAAGTGACGATTACGATAACGTACGCCCGATGTGTTTTTTGCCAACCCGTTATAAATGAGATTTTGCACATTGAATGCGATTTGAAAAAAAGAGGTCGGAAAGGACAAAGCTGAAGTGAAATATACATGTAAGTTTCTCGAATCTATGCATATAGCGTCTCTCAAAATACTTCTTTCCTACCTGAATTGCAGGCTGCTGCCAGTCCGAACCATATGCCTACCACGAGAGGTATCATCGTGTTTAATCGACTGGGTGTGTCAGTGGTGAAGTGATAAGCGGGACAGCTGTTTGGTGGTTACTAGAAATTACTGAATACCGGTAAGTCAGAAAAGCAGTCCAATTTTTGTCAAGAGCCAATTAGTAAATATTATTTGGTAATCAACTGACCAGTTCCATCGTTAATTTGTACTATTAGTCTGCTAATCATCAGCATGAAGGACTACATGCCCATAGAATTAATCATCCTCTCACTGTCCAGACTGTCACTTCGTTGAGTGCATGACACTAATGATTACTCGCAGTAGATAATTGAGATCTCTTGAATTGGACATTTTGATTGACACTCTTAAGTTACTAATTACTGTATGACGTTTTGAAGAAACTTTTTTGCGTTTGTTATAAGGATAAAATAAATATATGCATGGCTAGCTAATAAGTAACATGTGGACTAGATTGGATAGGCCATGGCCTGCCTCCTAGGGTCAAGTCAGCAGGACGGCACCGAGCAGGAAATGGCAGTCCCCAGTCATGGATTCTCCAGCGGTTTTCAAGGACAGATGCTCACCACGCGCATACGACATTTGAGCCGGACCCGGAAAGACTTAATGTTCAAACCAGAATTTGATGGTAGTGCACTATAACCAGTTTGTCCGCCTTCCGCACGAAAAGAGTTCCCAGGGAATGAGTGAATGGGTACTGCCCAAAGGGGGGGGGGGTCACTTGTACATGTAGTACTAATGCATTGCACAACATGCGCTACTAGGACTCCCCTCTCTTGCCAATGGTTTTGCCCGTCTGGTGTTGCGCCAGCTATTCACCACACGTCATATTTACTGCTATACATATATATCAATCGGTTGACCCAGATATGCCAGCAGACGGCTGACGCAGGCACGAGGAACATGTGTGCATATATTGTATGGTCTGGTTTGCTTTAGAATATGGCGGTGGAGCTATTAAACCCCGTTACAGCCTCCTTGCTTGCTATTCTCTGTGCAGTATTTCTATGGACCTTCAAGGTTGGTACATCCCCGGGTAAATGTAGATCCTGGGAATTGGGAATTGTGAAGGCTACGGCGTGTTTGTATCAAAGCCTATGCAGGGGAGGTGAAGACTGGTATGAACCTTTTTTTTTGGGGGGGGGGGGGGGGGGGTTGTAGTTCGACAAGCCCATTCCTCAATAAGGGGCTAGTTTCAAAAACCAATACTGGTAGGCTTTATCAGCGGAGCGGAACTTCTGAATAGCGCCTCCCCCAGCCCGCTAACTGTTCAAACTGTCAATAATATATACGGGCTATATTTCTTCTCTCTTAGAAATGGGAACGGAAACAAGGATCTTCCGAGAAACCAGTTCCTGGTCTGAAAGCGAGCGATCCAATGTACGTGAGTTATGCACATTTTAATTTCGGTGTTTCAGACAGATCTATTTGCATCGGCGTATAGGGTACGGGGGGGGGGGGCATTATTGCAATATTGTCCCGACCCCTCTCCCGTAAGTGACCAAAATACCAAAAATCCTGTTTTTGACTATGATTTCGGCCGAAAAATTTAAGTGTCATTTTGACCCAAGAGAGCCACTCCCCCCCCCCTCGACTATGCACGACTATGCCTCGAACCATCGCCGACTATCGCGGCTGTTAACCATTTCAGACATGGAAACAAACATGACATTGACGCTGCTGGAAGCTTGCATGAGTTTCTCACCAACCTCCACAAGCGCTACGGGCCAATCGCATCATTCTGGATGGGAAAGGAACTCACTATCAGCATCGCATCACCGGAGCTGTTTAAACAACACGCAATCGTGTTTGATCGACCGCGTAAGTTGTTTTCGATCCATGATCAGTTGTTTGTATTTGTCTCGTTCAAAACAACTGACAAGCCAACCCACTTTTGGGGAGAATCTCTTAAATAGACCAGAAAAAGCTCTCCAACTGGAATTCATTTTTTTAATTGATCATGAATTGCCTGTTTTTCTTCTCACTGAGTTCGAATCCGAGGAATTACAAGTCATTTTTCCATCTTATCAGTATTTATATATACCGTAAAATCCGTCGATAATAAGGCCGATGACTATGCATATCATTCTCTTTCAAAGGATTTTACGTTATATGTACGCAGAATGTACTTTAATGAACGGTCAAATTCAAAATTCCGAGCTCTCAACTCAAAACATAATCAAGCGAATATAAAGTCACTGCACTCTTAAAAATGACGGTTTTTGCGCTTCTGAAAACCATCATTTCGGCCAACACACATGTGCATCCCGTAGAGTTTTTTTGTAAAATGAAAAAACCTAAATAGTTTTTGAGATCATGAAAAACCTCTCTGGGTTTTTACCTCGTAGAAAACCTCAATGAGATGCAATTGTGTTCACAAGCTTTTTCAAAGGCTGGAAGAGTGTGGTACTGCAAGGTCTATACATGCGATGCCTATCGAGCCTGCCGTATTGCAAATCCATGCGAACTTTTTATAAATATACCAGCGGAGTCAATTTTTCTTTTTAAACTGCAGCGCAGCTATTCATAAAATATCAGCACATGTTCGGCCCGCAGTCTGTTCAATATTCAAACAAGGAGAAAGGCAGACGCCAAAGACAGCCTTTTGATGACGCATACGGACATCAAGCAATGGCTGTATACTACCCAACATTTAATGATGTAAGTGTACTCCTTTAAGGTCGACCATCTTTATGATTTTACTTTAACGCTACTTCGCATATACGATAAGTCCCCACTAGTGGTGTATTTGCAAGTCAATCTAATGCAGTGGCCGAGTCTTTACGCGATAAGACGAGTAAGACAAGTTGAAGTTAGTTATGTTGGGCAATACAATACTAAGAACGTTCTGGCTGTAGATAAGTTGTGGTTGACCACATTCTGCACAGATGGCGATGGCATTTCTACCGAGAATCTTCAACTTTCTAAATATCATTTATCTACCTTAATAGGTGGTTGGGGAACTGGTCGAGCATTGGTCAAGCTTAAGCGATGGCGAAACTATCGCCCTGAAGGAAGAGATGACGGAGATGTCTATCAAGGCAATCACCCAGGCAACATTTGGAGATTACTTCAAAGATGAAAGCGAAGTTAAAAAACTTCACCACTGCTACAACATGGTAAGCTATTTGGCTGACTACCATAGACAAGAAAACTCGAACTAATGAGTTTTCCTTGTTTTGAAAAGTGTACTCTGTTGAAACTGAATGCCCGCTTTACTTGTTACTGAGATGGTGTCTTTGCTTGATGTCTTTCAAAAGACCAATTAGACAGTTAGGTAATTTACATTGTGCATACCCCACTTTCTCCTGCCAGATCCTGGTTGTTCATTTAACACGTTACGTCGAACATGGAAACCTATTATATTCCAGAAAGGCATGGATGTCTAACGCCGATATATCGGGATAAATTACATGTACCAAGGAAAATTTACATTTCAATATAACACCGTTTTTACCAAAAAATATAAAATAACCAATGCAAATCATGATTACATTTTCAAAAATGGCGTCCCTGCTCATCACTGAGATCGTGACGAAAGCATTTTCTACAGTCGGATCTTCATCATACCTAAAGTGTTGGAGTATTTACCGGTGTTGGTGATGTGCTTTGCTTCTAGTGATGCATTATGTTTTGAACGTTTCATTTGATTGACATGTAGAATTAGAAACACCACGCAATCTTCCTTACAGATCATGCTGACAGCAGAACACAATGTTGATGGTTCTCTTCCTGAACCAGGAACGCCTGAAAGGGCAGAGTTTGATGAAGGTATGCATTTGTCGGACATGTTATGCATGGCAAACTGGTGTTAGGTCTGCATCCTGGCACCAGTTGTTTTTAATATACTCCGCCTCTTGATATTTCATCATATACGACAGAGGAGTAAAAATGCCTGATCTTAGGATGCAGGTTCTTCGTCTCCTGTGTTAGTTAAAAGGGGCACCACGTACAATCAAAATGGGACCTACAATCGAAGAATGGTCGTGTTTGAAACCATTAATGGCCCATCAATTACTTGACATACATACTCATTCCCTTTCAGCGGACTCCGAAAAGGATAATATCATCCGAAAAATGATCCATCACCGCCGGGCCACCAGGTCCTTGGCTGACAGAAAGCTGTTCATCGACGAGCTACTCGATTCAGATGTCCCCGAGATACAACTTTACTCAGATGCCCTTATCAACGTTGTTGGAGGATTCCACAATGTCGCCAGCAGTAAGCATGTGTTTTAATGACAAATCTCTCTGTTTAAGTTTGATTTAACTTTCAAGCTGAAATACCTCAGCCCCGGATGCAGTATTATGTTGTATAATACGGGCACTCCCATCCCCTGGAATTTTCAGTCTGAATACGTCGTCTTTATATTGTGGGCACCACTCCTCCGTCATTGCGGCTTTGTATGCCCTATTGTAGGTCATCAATTCACTAACCGTATATCAATTTCCACCAAATTATCAGTAAGTCAACTGTAATCCTCAGGCCGCAAACTGTTGTTCCACTTGTAGTGCTGATATTCGCCCTGTACCATCTGGGCGTCCACCAAGACATGCAGGAGAAAGCCTACAGAGAGATATGTGATGTTTTAGGGGATGATGATGTCGACCCGTATGCATATAGCCAACTGACGTAAGTGGTTTTTGGTGGTCGTACAAGTGGCATTTGATGGTCATATAAGTGGCATTTGATGGTCGTATAAGTGGCATTTGGTGGTCATACAAGCTGCATATGATGGCCATACAAGCTGCATTTGATGGTCATAAAAGTGGCATTTGCTGGTCATACAAGTGGTATTTGATGATCATGCAAGGTGCATTTGATGGTCATACATCAAGTGGAAATTGTCGGTCATTCAGAAATTCTTCTATGCTGTAGATATCTTCGGCAAATCATTGATGAAACGCTGCGGAGAAACCTGGTCGTTCCATGGGCAGCTAGATTTGATCAGGACAAGGACACCACGTTAGGGGGATACGTCATTAAAGAGAAGGTTTGTGGTTGTGTAAGCTTACGACAAGACTGAGGTTGTTCTCAGGAAGGCGGCAATGCGGCGTAGCCGTTTCCGTTTGGGGTAGTTTACTGAGCTCTCTGGCCAGGCTCCCCTCCCCAAATCGGTCATCAACGGCAGTCTTCCAAGATGCTTTCCATGAATTGGAAGTATATGCGTGCACAAAACTTGTCTTGTGTTGTGACGAATGAAATGGGTCCGATATTATGCGAGATGACTTTACACATGCTAGCAAGTATTTTATCCAGTATGAAATGTCCTGACTTAATCGATATAGATGTTACATTCTACAAATTACTGATAGTACCTTGTGTTTCAGACACCGGTTATCCATGCCCTGGGTGTCGTACTGATGGACGAAAACATTTGGCCAGAGCCAGAAAGGCAAGAACTTTTAATCATGATGGGATTTCCAATGTTATTTTCCACAAAGTGGGAGATGATATGTGATGCATGCATCAAGAGCTCCGTGACTCTTCCGTGAAGCATTTACCTGTGTTTAAGTTTCTTGATGGATCAGGATCGGAACAGCGATTTGAGATACAACATATTAAAGGTACCAATCATGCCAGGATTAAGAGTAACATGTGTCAACTTGCTATACGTGGTGAAATCGGCAAAACAGATGAGTTGATTCATTGACATCTTATCTAATGACCCATTAATCTGTTGATGCTGTATTCTGTATCATTTACAGTTTAACCACATTCTGATTCCAGGTTCGATCCTGATCGGTTTGCTCCCGGCAACACCCGCAGTCGCCCTTTACTCTCGAATGTTCCTTTTGGATTCGCAGGCGGGCGCAAGTGTCCGGGATTCAGATATACCCTCGCCGATGGAGTGACGACGCTTGCCATAATCTTAAGGAAGTTCAAGGTTACAACTGTACCAAATCAGACCGTCAAGCGAGCATATGGTCTTATTACATTGCCCGAGGATGAGATATACGTAACTGTTGAACCAAGAGCGAACTGAAGGAGGTTAAAGGAGCTCCATCAAAGATGTATATATACACCAGAGTTTGACAAAGAAAAACTTATATCTGATGAAACTGCGTCTAATGTATCAATTATAGTTGATTTCTGTCATAAAGCACTGGTGCATTTTAATCTGTGAATCATGAATGTTTCTACTCGCTTGTCAATATGATTATTTACTTTTTTTACTTCATTAATGTGGTCTTATTTAACTCGTAAAACTCTTACCGGGTAACTCATTTCTGTGACTGTTATTGGAATATCATGTTTTTTAGCATTATAGTCCCTTTAGCCAGCAATCTATACTGATCATTGTCCAATGATCGCCTGATCGATAATACAGCTTCCATTCATGTCATTAATGACATATGGCGTGAATAAACCACAGGTTGATTTAGACAGTGTTCCGCACTTAGCAACCGCCATCCGTGAATAAGAAACTAAGCCACGGGACGGAAGTAAAGGAAATGAGCAGGAGAGGCGGGCATGCTCTGGCAAAATGTGTGGGGTCAATCATGTTTTTATGGTTTGCATCTGCAAAGGCATACTCTTTTTCACGATAGTCTTCGATACATTTTGCGCCGGACGATGCTACCTGTAAAAAGATACATCGCAAAAACGTTCCGTTTTAGCTGCCGTCAACATCGACCTCCTCTTCCCTCTAATTGATGCAATAGGTCAGCCTGCGTTACTGAGGCATTCGGCCAGCAGCCTCAACCATCGATTCTTCAGTGAGGTGATTAAAACATTATGTTAGTGAGAACAAGCCTCAACCGACCTTCCCCGATCAAGTAGAAGCCGGACTTAATACCCTTCGGCGACGGCCTGCTAATGCCGATACCTACCAAATACGCAGTTGAGTACGATATTTTTTTCTGGGATTTCGGAACATCGATCGAAATCAATTGGTAGCCAGAGTTTTAACAATATTGCCACTTTCCGCAGTTTGAATGGCCAGTGTTTATAATACCAGTGTATCAGTTATTTTCAGTAAAGAGATAATAAGTGAAAACGTCTTCTGTGTGATTAGTGATAGCATGGTCTATAGTTGCGCGTACACCACGAAATATTGGTGGACCAATTGCACGTACACCACCACATTGCCGCGACAAATTGGTTCGGCAATCTATTGCCGATACAAATTGCCGGGCGAATTTGTCCCATCAAGCTTGATGGTCCAAATTCGCCCGGCTTGTTAAAAGCCCGGCTTTGTCGTAGTGTACGCGCTAATGGCTCGGCAATTAGCTAGTTAGATGGTTCGTGACAGGCGGCGCTTTCGAAATGGCGCTTTCTGCTTATTGTTTGCGCGCCATCTGTTGCCGGATTTTATAACTAGCTGCAGCGCTGGTGTACGCGCTTGGTGGATTTTCGATGGTGCGGCATTGGTTCGCGAACCAAGATTGGTGGTCCATTTTCAGGTGGTGTACGTGCGGCTTATGTTTACCGTTTGGTTGACCACTGAATTAGAGACGGGTCACAACCCATGATTAGTTCCCATTGCTTACCACAGGGATAATCGTCATGAGCATTTATGGCAAGCCAAAGCGGAATTTATTCAAGACTTTAGAATTACCATTCAAGAAGTTAAATATAAGTTCAAGAAGGAAATATATGTTCAAGACTAAAATATGTTCAACCTTGAATCAAATGTTTTCAACCTTGAATAAAATATGTTCAACCTTGAATAAAATATGTTCAACCTTGAATAAAATATGTCCAACCTTGAACAAAATATATTCAACCTTGAACAAAATATATTCAAGACTCACGTGACCATATTCAAGACGCACGTGACCACAAAATTGATATATTTCCTTCTTGAACTTATATTTAACTTCTTGAATGGTAATTCTAAAGTCTTGCCATAAGCATTCGTGCTAAACGTGCGATGTTCTGTTGCCATAATTTTTCTGACTAACAGCGCCCAATTAGGTAAAGTGAATGGTTTCGGAACGATCCATAAAATATTCCAACACGATCCAATAAGGTGCAACAATCATACACTTCGTCGCAAACATAAAAACGCTGGCACGCTCTCACGTTATACAAACGCTCGCGGCTGTGAAAATAAATTTCAATAGTTGTTAGGGTGCCGTAGTGAGTGTTTTCACTACTTTCCTGAGCATTGAGACTCATAAGTGTTTGAAATCATGTAGATGATGCTATTTTCATTGGAATACTCATTTATTTATGGACATGCTTTTAGAGTAGTCTAAGAGCGTAATGTGCAAAGTCGGTTTGTGTACGGAACTACTTACAGTATTAATCTATTTGTTGAAAGTTTATTTTGCTAATTTGTGTCGAGTTTTGCGTATTAGTGGTGTATTTTATCCATGGAATCAAACACCGAGCTTGTGGACGGACTCGCTGAGAATTCGACGATCAGTGGTGACAACAGCGAAGCAGACGACATGGTGGGGACGGCAGAGAATTCCGGAGAGAGGAATTCATCGGAACAAATTAGGGACGGATTGGGTGACGGTAGGACCAGCAGTGCTTCTAAAGCTTCACACGAGGTTGACGTGATGGTAGATAGGCCTCTGAGTGGAATGAGCGGCGAAAGTCGTGATGCCTCTAGTCCAACTGGAGAGGAAGGAAACGATAGAGAGTTGCAGGAAATGTTCGAAGGAAAGGAAAAGACACGTGTTGAGGATGAAACTGACGTGCAAAATGGCGACATCTCAGATGTAGATGAAACCAGGGAAAGTTATGAAGATATGGATAACATCTTAAAAGTACAGGACGAAAATAGTCGGGAAGAGGATGCGGATGCACCCTCTGCAGTGGATGATCAGTTCGAACACGAAAAGGATCGTGAAAATGTTGTTGAAACCGCTTTGCTGAGCGAAGATGTTGACATGATGGAAAAGTTCAAATTACTCAAAGAACTGATCGGCAATGAACATAGAGGTTTAAGAGACCAGCTACTGAGGAATTACGAGGATGTTCACACATTAATGCGATCGTTTGAGCACTCTAAGAATGTTTTGCGTGTCTGTAAAGATTACGTGAAGACACTTTATTGTAATGTCCATGACTTGTCTAAAGAGATGAAGGACCTTAAAGTCACACTGGACAAGAAGATGAGGACGGAAGGTTTGACTACTATGCTCGATGAAGAAAAAGTTGACAAGAAGGGTAAGTTTAGACGAGGGAAACTGGGAGTCCAAAATTGAAACAGGACTAACCACTCTTTTCAGCTATGGTGGTGTTCATGACGACTTGGTTCTTGTTTTAGGCGAAACGTTCAGTGGTTCTACTGTTGATCACAGCTTCTGTGTATTTGTACACAAAGAACCAGCGATACACAGCAGGTTACAAGAGAAAATAAGGTCAACAATGCTGGAGACATAGGAGATGCACCCTATTGAAAGCTCTACCGACGTACTATTCTAGCATAGATTGCTATCATTGCTACCATTGACTTTTCTCCTTCTATTCTCTTACGTCGGCTAGGTCGTTCGGCCTTGATACTTAAAAAACAGACTCTAACAAAGTCACATACACGCATGTAATGGAACATAACCCAATATTACTCTTGTGTTATAAATGCTTTTATCCATTAGCAAAGCAATAGGATAAATCAATAAATCTGTTGAATAAAATATAGCCTTATTTTGCCCCTGAATTGAGACATCAATAAACCCTTTATGTGATCCATTAGAAACTCATAAGTATAAGTACTTTATCATGAGATCACGAGTTCATGACTCGTGTCGTTGTGATCCACAAATCCCTTGGAGCTAATATCCCAGGGCATAGGGCCATATGTCCCAACATTTTTTACTGCTGCTCGCTTGAGCCCATGCGTACACCCGTCAGAAACGTCAGCACTGATTATCATTGTTGGCAATTTTAGATAAGCATTTCTTTATTACCTCCTTTAAGATACCAAGTGAGGTTATAATAAAACTTAAGAGGAACATTTGAAGGGTCTCTATCGTACGTTGATCCGGAATGCAATAGTGACTTACATGTAGAAAAAAAGTAGTTTTTTCTGCATGGCATTCCGGGATCAATCCCTTGGGAAAACAACATTACTGTCTTCGGTGCAATTATAATTTCCAGGCTAGATGTTTTCGTTGTTGTAATGGGTATAAGACCAAATTGTATTAAAGCACAAGTCAACCCACGAAGCTATACTAACATAATCACGACCAATAAACGTGTTCACCCTTCCGCGAATTAAGTTACGGAAAATTGCAGTCTTTCCTTAATTATACAGGTACTACAAACTACCTGTAGCCTATTCCGACATACCGGTACTATATTTCGTAAAATCACTGATATGGTACATGCACTAAAATCTCAATTAGCATTTGATACAACAGTGCGTGCATATACTGTAGTATCGAATTCTAATTAGGCTTTTTTCTTTCAATTACATGTAGTGTGTGGTTGATTCTTTCTGAACTATACACCTGTTTTGCCCTGAATTTGGATCGTACCCCTAACCAACTCCATTAGCAATGTTGGCGAATGATCACCATTGAAAAGTTGACTAAAGTAAGCCTACAAATTAAGAAAAAATGTTCCTTTAACATCTCAGTGCAGAGATCAATAGTGGTGCCGATTCCTATTCGAGTATACGACACGTTGCATGTATTCCCAGGAAAATCTTCTAATGCAACTCAAATTTCGATACCGATGTATCAATACGATCATTAACTACTAAATCTTTACACTAGTATAGTCTGTCTGTGAATTCCTCTCAAAACAATCGATCCTTGGCAAACTCACGCAAGAGGGAAGAAAATAAATAATTTACATCACGAAACTTGCCCAAAGCATAAATACACATCAGCGAAAACTTTTTTGATATGTCACGATATGTAGTGTATACAAAAGGACTATTTCAATAGTTCAGGTATTGTCATTTGGTCTCATAATATTTTCTAAGGCCCTAGGCAAGATTTTCTAAAACAAGGCCTTAATATCCGGCTTATACTGGGAAATTAAAGAAATCTAGGATGCCACTTCTCATCTGTCGCTGTCAAGATTTCCGTACTGTGCATTTAAAATCTTTTATTTCAACTCTTAAATATAAATTCCCATTTTTAGTATCCCTTTGGCTAGGTTTCGATTTTGTCACAAACTCGTCATATTGTACAAGATAGTATACGAAGCAACGTTCATAACATAAGCAGAGATAACGCAACCTGATTGGACAAAATATCTGCACGTGACCCCTTCAAAGAAATAATGATTGGCTGATCGCTCTCGTGTTGTTTCTGTGTACATTTGATACATAAACCATGTTCGTGGCCATTACAATTCCTAAGTGCTTCGTCAACGATCAGATGGATAACTAGTTGAGAGTCATTTCATTTCATGACATGGTCATAAAAACGTAAGAATAGATATTGGTGAACAGTTTAATTGATTTCCTACAGAAAGATAAATCAACCCTATCAGAACGATGTATTAATTTATGTTTGATGCATTTTTCTAGTAGAAAAACAAGCTGTTGTTGACTCGCGCACTTCCAGTATTTACTTTGGCAATTTCATTTAATCGTCAATCTATGTGGTGTCATTCAGATCTATGTACCAGTTGCTTAGTGACAGCATACGATAGTAACCTCCACAGTGCTATAGGGACTTCTATTGAATTAAAGACAATGTTGACAAAATAAGTTGGAAATGTACAAAAACTACAGCTATGACATTGCTGGCATCACTCTCACAGTCAAGTCACATGCATTTATACTGTACATTATCCGTGCATAAGAAGCTGTACACAGTCAAACCGAACTGCTCCAACTGTGTTATTCCGGAGCTATGCCTTCCATGGCAACATCATCAAAGCATCTGTCTGAGCACTACTTGGGCATGACGTTTTTAAAAAATCTAGAAATAATAGAACGCCAATTGATTAAATTCGCATTGTCAATCGCGTACGTGTTTTCATGAGTTGATATTTCAATATTAAAATGTGTCAATACTAGCTGAGTGAACATAAATCAAATTATATTTTAATGAAATCTATGATATGAATAAATGTATACAATGTGTATATCACTTCCGGGGGGGGGGTGCGGTCTTTTAAAGACAAGCGGTTATGCTTTGGGACAGAAAGTCCCGACCTAAACTTGTGGTTCTTAAAGTCATGGCCTAAAATCTAGGGGCCTATTGCAAAGAAACATGTAGCACTTACTTAACCTCGTCTGATATATATTAACAGATCCGGAGGCGGTCGCAGAACAAAGCGAACTTCTTGCCAAAGCAGCCAAGGCAAAAACGGAGATTGCCGAGGCTGAAATAGCTTTAGCCGAAGCAATCCGAATGGCGGCAGAATGTAAAAAAGAGGCTGCCGAGCTTGAAGAAGAGGCTCGGGCGGCGGAGGTCAAGGCCATGGAACATCGGAGAGCGGTCCACGAGACCAAGAAGGAAGTTGAAAAAAGGAGAAAGGAGTTGGAAGAGCAGAAGCGACAAGAAGCTGAAAAGGTTGGTTTCAAATGCAGAATAAAGATTTCATATGATATGAAATGAAATGATATGATACAGATGTATGATATGATATATGATATGACCTCTCGGTCAAAAAACAAGAAATGGTTTTCGAAAATATTTCAACAGCTTCGATTTTACTGTGTTATAATTATCTTATGAGTGTCATCTTATAATACAGTAGCTGAAGCCACTTTATAATAAATGACACGGGAAACATAACAACGCAAAGCAAAGGGTAACATATACAAAATGTAGCATATTTTGTCTCAGCCTAATGTTGATAAGGGTATTCTCGTTTCACGATCTGTAGTCATCTTACTTACTCTTACTCACTGAGCTTCTTCTTGTTACAAGTATTTAACTCTAATACATTTGATCTGCATTGACAGGCTAAAAAGAAGGAAGAAGAGGACCAAAAACGGCGAGAAAAGGACCAGAAGAGGAAAGCAGAGCTGGAGAGAATTAAGGGTACCCCCGAAGAGATTGAGATGCTGAGGAAAGAGGAAGAGCAGCGCCGGGCCGAGGAGGAAAGGAAGGACCCTCAGAACTGGCCCAAATGCATGTAGGTAGAAAGAAGCTAGAGAAACATGACGGCAATGAATTATGACAGCAACATTATCTATCGTCGGCATGAAATCATGTCTTGCTAATCTGACCGGCGATAGGCCTACCAATTCTTAGTTCAATCCGACGGCATATACGCAAGTCAAAATCTATCTTGTGTTTGGTGAGTTTAGCTTTTTGCGGAGCTCTAGTCCGTGGGAATCTGACTTTTATCGTGTTTTCTTCTGCCATAGTTCTATCAGTTCTGTTAAAAACATAACAGGGCGCAAAGTTCGAATTCCAGCAAATTATTTTACAGTTATACGGAGAAAAAGCCTGGTGATGATGACAACACGGATCCTGAAATCATCTCCATCGTCAGGGCGATGGCTGGTGTTCTGTATGAAGAAGACCTCGTCTGTGAACCGCTGAACCAGCTCGATGGTATCCTACCCCTTGGGGAGAATGAAGAACTGGTCAGTGGAATAGTACAGTTAAAACCAGCATCACCAGATACAGTCTTTCCTAAGGTATGTGGCAGGAAAGCAAGCCATTTTAACTCAGCATTATAAAGCTTCCAGCAGAGGAACAATCCAATGCAATTACATGCAATTAATCGAATCTGCGTTCTATCGACAACAAAACCGAAACAACAAAGGAAATAAGTGTATTGTATGTACACACGTTTGGATGTGATAATCAGAAACGTCTACCACCAGCCCACCCCCCCCCCCTACCCTCATCAGTAGGACGTACCAAATGTACCCTGTCGCATCTTCAGATAATTGGCCTGTGCTCCAGCTAGAAGTAGCATGAACTACTATTTTTGACCACACCATCAAATCCCGTCTAGCTCTACCTGCCTTGACTCATCATGGAGTCCCCATCTTAACTGAGTGGCTCCTTCTCATCCCGTTTAGTGTGCGGAGCCATGGACAGTTGCTATACCACATGTCGCCCCGAGGAACAACCCTATCAAGGAAGCTGTTATAAAGATATTAGATGATGCTGGTACTTGGACGGAGGTGATGACCCTCGACACTGCCTTCTCCGATATCACGGTACGTTCAGATAACTCAGCCGTATCTCTTTAACGTTGAATCCTCGTTCCCAAAGGAGGAGCCCCTGGCATGATAAAGGGCAAGGCGCCAGCATACAATTTTAAACAACCGAATAGCGTCAGTATATTTCAAAGACAAAATGACCTATTCACCTTTGATATACAGCCATACTGTACGACTGTCAGAATGTACATTCACTGCAGCATGTACATTTATTCTGTATCCAGCCTTTTACCTCGTTCATAATGATCCAATCATCTACGGTCTATCTTGTAGGACAAGCATTTTTGCGAGTGCCGGGTGACTGGACCAGTGACACTGGCGGTCGTACTCAAGATCAAGAAAGACCTGGTCATGATAGGAAAGAAAGGAGGGAAATATTTCTCTCCACTTGACTCGAGGGTTAGCTTGACCGTGAGGCCAGGAGTGTTCAGGGTTACGTCAACATTCGGCTTAAAGGTAAAGATACTACAGACTAATTGCCGAACATTGTGTTCTTAGATGGACAGACCAGCGGATATTTGCACCGTTCTCCTTATTATAAATGACGTCAAACCATTCCGGTACCACTGAAGCTCAGCAGCTCCGACAGCGAAGAGGAAATCAATAACAGATCAGTGCTAGTTTGATCTTGCGCAGTCAGTACACTCATTTCTGTTTTGGGTTAAATTGGAGGGTTAAAGAAAGTTGTTTCTTGAAAAATGTAAAGATATTCTTAACTCATTGAGAAGTTGGTAATCGCTGCGGAGACAAATAACCCAACTTCCAACGCCGAGAACCAACTTTATAACTAAGTCAAAATTACTGCTTTTTCGTAGCATGTCGGTCCCAGCCTCTTCTTCTTATTTAGATTCAACCGGTTGAGCTCGGTATGGTGACTGAAGTCAAGCTAAGATATCCACAAGTCTGCGAGAATCTATTTGCAAGCAGTCCAATCATTCACCTCGGGTTGAAGAACAAGAAATTCGTCAAACCAATGGTGGCAACAGTTCCTTGTCCGCCCAACCCGGCTCGGCAGAAGCGACCAGGGACGGCAGGGGTTGGCCGTGATGATAAATCCGATCACAAATCACGGCCGAAGTCGGCAATGGTCATTGGGTTTCACTCCTTTAAGGTTGAAGGTAAGAAAGAGGGTCCGTTTATAGCTCTCAATGTACATCTCACTGCTTGCAGCATGCTGGTTAAGACATTTGAAAGATATGCATCTGAAATAGTGTAGACCTGCTACTGTAATGTAATAAAATGTGTTAAACTGTAATACAAACCACAATTTCCCCTTAACACCATAAGATGACAATACACTTTCATAACAAAAGGTTGCTCATTTGATTCTTTGCTCCACTTCAGAAGAGCCGGAGGATAAACTGATCATGTTGAAGAAAGAACACACGGGGCCTTGGGACGTGAAGGGACTCATCACTCATACGCAGTCCAAGAATAAAGATATTGCAGTGGTCGAGCTCACCGAACCCGTCGATCGGTAAGACGTGACTTCGTCGTTCTGATGACAGATTTCTTCAAATGAATAAATGCGGTGTTTACTAACACTGCTTTGAACACCGTTGGTCAGCCTTCAGTCCATTAAAACCTGGTATGCTTCTTTCTGCATCTGGCTACGAATTTGACTGAACATGCTCGAAGTCAAATCTCATTTAAAATAGACCCTATAAACCTATACATTATCTCAAAGACAAAGTTTAATATTATGATGTCACGAAAATATCCACTTTTGTTTTGTTTTAATATTACAGTTTTATGGTGCTGCGTCTAAAGGCAGATACCCCAAGTACGACAGCAGAAGATATAGCAACAACCATCGAGAAACACATCAACAGACGAGTCGTCGTGTGCTTGTTACGTCAGAGGTCAGATGACCCGAGTGACGTCATCATCACGTGCACCAACATCAATAGAATAGATCGAGCGCAGAGGAAGCTGAACGAAGCGGGTTATGAGGATGGGCCCAGTCCTAGCAAAGACATTATTGTCCATGAAGGACAAAAATTATGGATAAATTTCCGCGGAAATATCCGTTGTATGGACAAACATGCATCTGAACTCGAATTCGCGTTCAATTCTCATTTGAACAGTAGTCTGCGTTTTTCTGTCGCGGAGGTTGATCAGTATGCGCAGAAAAGCTCAAACATGTATCGTGGTTTCGCTCAAATTTATACTCACGCAATGCTTCAGCAAGCTGTTAAAGTCGAAGACAAAGTTTCGACGAAGAGGAACGATTCAGTGAAAATGGAACTTGTGCAAGGAGAAAAGTTACTGTCGGAACTGCTGATAAATTTACCAAAGGTAACGGAGTAATGCTTACTAGTTCACTGTAGAGTATCAGACGAGATTAGTCCAGTCAAATAATGAAATAATCAAATAAAAAAGGTTCCAAGCGGAAGTGATAAAAAGATAGCCGTTTTTACTATAAGCTGATGAGGGATTTTGAACTACATTCCCTTCAGCATAGCGCGTCAAATGGTCCTAATGGAAGACAACTTGCCTAATTTCGCCATTATCTTCGAAATCACATCCTCAAATAAGGGTAATGCGTATAAGTATTATGCGTAATAACTATATAATAATGCATCAAGTTCTCTTATTCTTTTGTGATGTGAGTCCTTATCATCATTTATCCCGTCAACTGGCCAACCGCAGCATTTTCTTGTCTTTGACAGCCGGATCCGGAACCACCACAACCTATCCTGAAAGCTCCAGTGCAGTTTAAATCAGATGGCGTCATCGACGAAGCGTTGTTTCGGCAACTCTCTGCAGATCTCGGAGATGAGTGGAAGCTCCTCGCTGCAGCTCTCAGTGTCAAACGCGCGAGAATCCAAGCGATACTGCGAGATCACGTGTCAAATAGTGACAGTGAGGAAGCCATTTATGACATGTTGGTCACGTGGGTAAAGAAGATACCTCGCTCGATGGATAAGGTAAAAATGGCCCAGTGTTTCGCAAAGCACCCATCATCAACATACGGTCACGTTAGGTATCTGTGATCTTGTGACCTTGACCTTAGAATTTGGGTCTCGTAGCCAGCCAAGGTTCACATTAGAAACAATACAAACATGACAATAATGGTATAATATTTGATATGGAAGGTAAAATTTAAAAAGCCTGATCTTCTGGTCTGCCCTTCCAGGTTGAGATCTTATGTGCAGGGTTGATCACTGTGGGACGCACCGACCTTGTAGAGGACATCAAGGACCGGGAACGAGATTGGAAACTTGAGAGGGCCAACAAAGCAAAAGGTTAGAACACTAATTAAAGAATGACCATGCTAGATGTGCGCATTATGTCTGTGCTCTGCTCCTTGAAACCACGTTGGAGAATGTACCAACACCTTTAATCGATGATTAACCAATTAAATTGGAAAACAATCAGTTTGTATCAACTCTCTCGAAGTCACCCGCTCGATGTCTTTACCATTGCATCTTGTTCATAAATCGGAAATATTTTTGGTCAATACTTTTGACTTCCTTTCTTCCTTCTCGATCCAGCGAGAGAAGGCTTTCACTGTTACATGTAATGCCTCATGCTTTAATGGTATACTGTAGCCCATTCCTCCCAATTACATTTCAGAGGCTAAATTAAAGAGGGCGTTCTTGAGGGTAGCACAGAACCAGGAAGTAATAACTGACTGGCGTCGCCTGGCGTTGGTTCTCGGACTACACGAAGACGATATCGATGGTATCGAGGAGGGTGTGATCGGCTCGAGGGAGCAGTGTCACAGGGCGTTGTTACTCTGGAAAGAGAACGACCCACTGGCTAGTATTAACACTCTCAGCAGGTTCCTTAAGAAGATTAAATGCAGATCTGCCGCAGGTAAGTTTGGAGGGGAACTCGAAAACCAGTTTAAACCTAGGCTCATTCAGAAACATTCTTGGTATTTGTTGTTTTGACCAAGTATCCTTAATCCATACTTGTTTTAACTAATAGACCTAAATAGGCCCGACAGCATCAAACACTTGTAATGTTCGGATCCCCTGAGTTCAGCTGTGACACAAATGGCAATGACTGTATTCAATAGCATTCCGCGAAGTTACTATTTATAGCTCACAAGGTCATTTGAATAAGATATTGATGACGTTTTAGTCACGTGACAGTCGGACATCGACACTTATTTCTACGCATTTGAGCTTATTTCAAAGTCAATTATCTTTGACCGTGCATTGTTTTTAGCATGAATGATACCATAGAGTCAGAGAGAGAAATATTCAGAACAATTATGTAGTATTTCCAACACTCGGACATGTGCCAGATTGAATCTAATTGCCCTAGTTAGAAAGCCTGAATCCATTACGAAACCACGTTTGTCCGACATTGCCTGTAATTCAGCGATGGGGAAATAGAGGGCAGCAGCTGCAGTGACGTCATTATCGCGGAATGCTCTACACCTTTTAATAATTTTCCGTTAGTTTCTGTTTGATTTCAATCTCTCTAGGTCCTGGTTTCGAATACTTGTTGATTAGACTAGTATTAAATGGAGAATATAGTCTAAAGATCGCTGAAACTCATTTCCGGTGCTGCTGATAAAACAACCCCATCGGGATGGTTTACTGAAACTACCGACTGACCTAAAATTTTCAGAAAATCAGAGAGGATTTTACCCTCACTTCCCCCATTCACCCCCCCCCCCCCCCCACAGATTGACCCAATCAATCACAGTTTTATCGAATTAAGCTAAATAATGGTCAATGATTTTTCATTATTTCTCTTTCAGAGGAAATACAGCAACTGGCTTAAAATGGGCGAAGGGTGACTCGATGGTCGTAAAGGATGATTTATAGATAGATAACTCCGCATGAAAAGCTCGTGGACTGAAGCTAAACAAGTCAACAAATTGGAAAAATGCTATATCGCATTTAAGCATT
The DNA here is from genome assembly GCF_910592395.1 of Lineus longissimus. Lineage (NCBI taxonomy): Eukaryota > Metazoa > Nemertea > Pilidiophora > Heteronemertea > Lineidae > Lineus > Lineus longissimus. The sequence continues at coordinate 6,818,281 of NC_088312.1, read as the reverse complement.
CTTGTGCCGCCACAACATTATTGTTTGGAAATTTAATTTTTTTCAAATATTTTCGCGATTTGCAAAAAAAAGATGAGAAAATTTGGTGGTTAACAGTACTCAAAGTAAGTGGCTGATCTTTTAGCTATTTGTATGTGTATATATATAATGTAACTGCAGGAAGTGTACGGTATTGGTAAATAAATCTACAGTATAGTTAAACCGATGGTTGTTAAACATTTCATCCAGATTGGTCGAGAAATAGAGCGATTAATGTCCGAACACAAATGATATCGCGGCATTTAGTTTGCACGTTTACATTTTGGTAAATCTCAATGGTTTTCATAGCTTGTCTGACTGATCAGTACATTGTCATTTGTGAGAATATTATGATAATTTGCGATAACTGATTGGTTGTAACACCGCGACGCTGATGTATCGTCAGAGGCAACATGTACGAACATATACTTTTTGAGAAGTAAAGGGTGAAAGGAATAAAACATTACATCTTCTGTAATTTCGAGATTACATGTCTGCTTGTGACTAGGCTGGTGTTATGTTAGCTTTGACGGCTAAATGCGGGTGTGAAATAAAAACGGGCCTCATGGAAACCATCGGATTTTTTTATTGGCTTTCCCGTACACGGAAACTTGTGGTTAAAAACACTACTGAGAAAGTTGGTCTGTCTCTTAACCTGTTTTCGGCTACTCTTTCGTGACACTACAAAGTGCATGTTCGCTGCTTTCAAATTAATCTAAGATGTTGTTTGAGCTTATCCGTACTTACACCTGTTTCACGACCAACAATCACATAATCATGCAAAGAGGAATTCAGCTCGGGGTATATAGGTTTCCACTTAACGCGATTTTTCTTGAATCGCACAGGGCATGCGTATTAAATCGCGGCAGAACTAAATCTTTTATCGAATCTTATGCGACGTCGGAAAGAAAAAAAGCTTTTTTGGTTCGATTTTGGTGAGTTCAGTGAAACCTGAAAGCGATTTTGCTTTGAATCGCTGAGCGCATGCGACAGCTTTCGTTGGTACGGTTCGGCTGCAGTGAAGCGTGAAATAAAAAAGCCGTCCCCACGTGCCTCGTGCGTTCTCCTCAGAATAAACTGAACTATCAGAATGAGGTGAATGCCAATTTAAATCCCGGGAGGATGGTCTCTTGAACACAAAGAACAGACTCCCACCCTTGAAATTGCCATTCACTTTGTTTTAAAAGAGATTTAATTGTTTTAGGATTTCAGGTTCTAGCCAAAATGGTGGTACCTATAGCCAACCCTTAAAGTACCAAGTACCAATAACAGATATTTTTAAGCTGAAAATCCTCGGCAGCTGTATTGGTTTTGTATAGATAGCGGGAAGTGCCGTTGCGAAAATCAATGGGCTGTTGGTGTGATGCCTGTTGGACACCAGTCTTGAATAAGTCTGTTTTCGATACAAATAAAAAACAATCCCATTTGTAAATCTACAAAATATCTTGTCTGGGGATAGATGATTATGTTCTTCCGCCAACGCCTTACCGCGGATGTTATAGTTCATTTTTTTGTGAATGAAATGCGGTACGTGCTACTAAATAAATGTTTCACCTAAACGTGACTTTGCTTGAATCGCACAGGGAATACGTAAAAAACAATCGCAGAACCAACTTGAGTACTTTGCTTGGACTTAGAGACAGGCAGTTATTTTTCTGATGTTCTCGGCACATAATTACGTTCAGCGTTCTTGTTTTCGTTAATGAATTTCAATACAAAAATCCCCACCCATCAAATATAGCTTTTTGTGTGGGCTCGTTATTGTCATATTTTTGCGACCTCATGTCATATTAGATGACATCATGTTATTCTGACCTCACTTTGGCAATGACGAAAGTAAAGGATTCGATCTGAAATCAGCTACAAGTTACATCCTGGAGTACATTCGCAAGAAAATAAATCCAGTTACATTTACATGTATACGTAGGCGTATTCCATTGTCGCGTGATGACGTCTTGTCTCTTTAATATGAAGTTTTTTAATCTGAGACTTAAATCGGGTTTTTAGTTCTCGCGAATAGACGCAAAATAGCGAATCGTGACGAATATTGTCTCACCTGTAGCTGTCGACCAGATATAACTTTTTTTGCCTCACTATGAATGAAAAGCAATGTCCCCAGCAGTTAGTGATGATCTGATCGGATCTAATACACAGTGTCATCTTGTGGTTGAAGTCAGATAAAAATGTCCCAAGGGTTTGAAGTAGAAACGAACGAACTGGGCTGTTAGATTTAGTCATAAAGAGGCGAATCGACCCCTCTTACAACTTTCCTGGCATGATCTTTCCGGGTTAGCATTCGATTGACTAGAGGACAGTCAGGTAACCAGAAGTAGAGATCCACCTACACCCAAGGGGTAATGAGGAATAAAGGGAGAGGACTCGATTTATTTCTACTTCTGACGTCTCCTATTTTGTTGATATGATGTACTTTTAGTATATCACGGACTACGTATAGATGTCCTTGGTATTATACCTAGTACGAAAGGTTGGCTGATAATACTCCCCTTCAAGCCTATCAAATTTTCTCAATAGTTAGCTTAAGCTTCTTGTAACCGGTACCTATAATCGAAATTCACTTCCGACAGCCCCCATCGTCCCAAGGTTCTCTTGTTCAGATACATTTGCGGGGTTGACATGTGCGTGGTTGTCCTTGTTTAGGATACAGGGCACGGGGTTTCGGTCGCCATAGTTTCTTGCAAGATGGCGGATGACAAATGCAAAAAGACACGTGACATACGAGCTGAGTTGTGGGAGGCGTAGGAGGAAAGGGCCTATAAAACTAGGTTTATCAGGTAACCTGGCGCTAATATCGAAGCTCCAACACAGAAGCCGCTTCAACATCCGTCTCTTCTCTTTTCTCTAACCTGCGAGTTTCACATCGAAAACAAGGTAAGTGCCACTACTTTTATAACCAAAATGATCCAATGCTAACCTGATTCTCTTCACAAGGCTGACAGTTGTTAGCACCAACAAGTATCAAGCAGTGCAGACCAAATTGTACTCCCAAATCATCAAAACATGCCAAACTCTATTTCACTTACGGAGTACACTGGTTAACAGATTTTGATTAAAAATTTTAAAGCACTTTTCGCCTGGCCTACCTCTTCACTGGTGTCTACATTTAGTTATTTTCCCCTTACCTCGCGGTCAGAAGAATTCAGGCTTTAATCAATTCACGGTCTATTATCGTTAAACAAAGCCAGCTCGAACCTTGGCCTAACTTCCCATTGTTATACGGTCTAACCAGGGTCATCAGGGCAAATCTTGATGAATTCGACCCCCACGAAACGCCTTTCAGGCCTCAACCGGCAAGGGCAAGTAAACGTAATATTCGTGTCTTAACTGGGAAGTCATTTCTCTCTTTCTGGCCAATTGGCGATGTTTACTTCTGTCTATTTCGTCGCGCATGTGTGCGCGCTGAATACTACATGTATAGGAGAGTAATTAAAATGTGGCTAAATACTGAACAGATATATGTAAACTTTGTTTTCCCGACAAAGCCGGGTAGTTCATCGACGGCATCGATGCAGTACGTCCAAACTCGCCAAAAGACTTCCGTAATTTTGAACTAACGATGCAGATGTTGGTTGAAAATGTGGTCGAAATGAAAAAAATGCGATCAGCAATCCCTTCATCTGCATTTAGAGAAATAGAGATTTATGCTGGCCCTCCACGAAGTTCTCTGCAACCATAGTAGAAATTAGGTGTGGTGTTCATCCCAAAAGCTTGTTTTTAAAAAACTATTAGGGATATATACATGTAAGCCAAGTTCATTAAGTGACCAAAACCTGTATCTACTTTAAGCCTTTGTGAAAACTGGTTAGTGTTTGTACCTTGGATATATTTGCTTGGAAAAGCTACCCAGGGCGAATTCGTAAATTCTCGTTATCAAATGCATGTATTACTTGTTTAAGGACGCTGGCTCCCCTATGATCTCCTTTATGTATTGAAAAAAACATTAAAAGAGGGGAAAATCTGGGTTTAAAAAAAACTACTCCGGTATATGGTCTCATGATCACTGATGATGTTGATGTTGATGTTTCCAAAGAGTATAGCCAGCCAGAGAACGGAGAAAAACGTATATATCGTCTATATGGGCACTATAGCTATATAGGGTCCAATTGGTGTGTTAGCAGACCTTTTTCGCCAGTGGCTGTTCACCTGTTGTCGATTTAATTTAACATTTAAGGTATACATGATAGGGCATATAAGATAAACACCCGAAGGTGAAAACCTCATTAAAATCGAAGCAACCACCTTTGAATTATACATAGCTGTATAACTCGAATTCCAGTCCAAAATCGTACTGACATTTAGCGACCTTTCTCGACTTCGATTTCCTTCAAGCATCGTGTCTTCAGAATGTTAGACGCAGCCGCAACTTCTTTTTATTGGGTTTTGTGCGATAAGTATAGGATTTTCCCGTGTCGACAAGTCGACATGTTAAGCTAGGCCTGATCGGATCATGTTTATGGAGACAGGCAGCTGAGACATTTTCTTTGGCGCATTCTACTATTGATGTTTTGTTACAGTCCCCTTGGTATATACAGTAGAATCGAATTTAAACGACCGGTTTCTAATATTCAGAGATCCTCCCGCATAAAGTAAACCAGTAGTCCAATCGCAACCCCGTGCCGGTCGCCTTAAAATGCTTATACATGTACATGTATATACATAAAGGGGAAAAACTCTATTCCCCTTATTAGAACGAACATATATTATAGTGTCTTTATCACGACATCTGAAAGTAATTATAGTATTTTGACAACATTTTCAACCGACAAGTACATTTAGATGCTGTCATTTCCCTAAATGAGTTCAAATGTCGCAAAGTGAGTAAAAAGAGGGGCACCAGGATGGAGAAGGAGACAGTTCCCAAGAAATCATGCATTATACGTTACGTTCTGGCTCACGTTAGAATATTCATATCGGGTAATGCAGCTGTTCGCTCGATCACTAAGTAAGTGTATGTGAATAAAAATAAGGGAACAGGTATGGAGAAAGAGCAAATGAGCTTTGCATAACTTCGAATTTTTCATATTTCTATAATTGCAGTATGAACATCCAGTCGCTCTTCCTCATCGTGGTCTTCCAGATCAGTATCGTCTACGGTCTAGAGCGCCTCTGTGGCAGGACGCTTGCTGATGTGTTAGACCTCATATGCCAGGGACGGGGCTTCCACGGCGATACAGGAATCGACCACGAGAAACGATCATGTAAGTATCCTATTCCCAAACCAAAGAGGAAACAGGTGCGTCACTGGTCACGTCCTCGATCCTAATTTAAAGTCATACATGTATGTGCGTGCTATAAGCTGGTTATGAAGTCGTTTTCACCAGAGATTGTAAATGGGCTAGATAGTCTATAGGTCTTAACGAAGGATATTCTAATTGCCGGAGTTTTCAATTATAACCGGTACGCAAATTTTCGTCACTGCTTAAATAGATGCGGCCAAAACATACATAATTAATGAGTTTTCGAAACTCCCCTGAAACGCCAACGCGAACGCCTCTCCCATTGTTCGACATGGTTATCAGGAGCTCCAACAATGGGATAGGCGTTGGCGTTTCTGGGACTTTGCGAAAACTCCCCAACGAACCGCGAAAGAGAAACATTTATGACAAATGACCCACTGCAATCAAACATTGTTGAGTTTGTTTTCTGGAATCCTGACCACACTCTCGCTGTCGTGACCTGAACCCAGAGGCCGTTGGAACCAGAATCTATGTTGGTGCGGTCGGAAGACACTTCATCTTGATACTTCTGAGTGGCACTATTAATGAAATGTACTTTGCAGGGATAACCAGACAGAAAGCACCGCTGCAGGGATAACCAGACAGAAAGCACCGCTGCAGGGATAACCAGACAGAAAGCACCGCTCAATGATATTTATTTATCTGTTTCAGTCCGCAACCAGATGATCACCCGGCGGCAAGCTACTACCTTTCTGGTGGGAAGCACGGTGCCTCCCTCAATGGCGGCCCGCGATGGCGTAGTGGAAGAATGCTGTCTGAGACACTGCACCTACGAGACATTAGAATCCTACTGCGCGGAACCATCCAGTACGGATGATGAAATCGACCTAGAGGAGTTCTTGAACCCTTCTTCTTCGGTGAGTTCGAAGTTATTCCTGGCACATTGCCGAAAACATTGGGTGATATGAATAAAGACGAGCAAATGCTTTTATCTAAAACTCCATGTACATTTACACTAGGCCTTTCTGTACAAAATTGAAGTAAAAGCATTTGCTAGTCTTTACTCATATCACCCATTGACCTTGTTCACTGCGAAGAGCCTCAGCGCCTCATAGTGGTTTAGAGTCTTTGCCACCACGCAATTATGCACTGGTCATCGTTCCCAGGAGAACCCAGGGCATGGTTGTTCAAAACAAATCTTGTTACTGATGTTGCCGTTAATGTAGCGTTATCTCCTCAGTTAAGCCCTTAGGCTTAACGCTAGATGTACATGTATCAAAGTTAGGTTAACGCTAGCGTTAGTGACAAAACTTGTGTTGAACAACCGGGCCCAGGACTGTGTTTCTGGATGAACCGGTGAAACGTTTTTGAGTGTTTCCGTTTCTCAGTGTCTCTCCTCATTGATTGACTCTACCTCAGGCCGAAGACGGAGTCACTACGCCAATAAACCCAATTGTCGCCTAACCGCAGTGGCACGTATTCTTCGCCCACTGCGCCATATTTTTGCAGGATCGAATATTTTCTTTTGTTTGCTTATTTTTCTTTCTTTCTTCCAGTCAACGAGCAGCACGACCAGCACAACACGCCTAAGGACTACCACCGCCGGACCCCCCACGACAAGACAGTTCCGCCATCTACCAGCCTCCCTCAAGGGACGTACGTTCTTTTACATCAGAAACCAAGAGGAACAAGACAAGAAAAAGAAGAGGGGGTCTCGCAATGTCCACAAACCACTAAAAACAGCCTTCAAAACCAAAGGAAAGGAAGATGAGGTCACGAAAGCGAACTGAGGAGATGTGAACTGGGGGACATCCGTCCAGGCTGTTATCTTGTTTGTGATTGGTGGAGGCTTCGATCATGTGGTGGCGCTGTGATCAGGAAGGTGCGCCTGGTGGTGGAATTCAGCACGACGGCTGTGATCAGTTTATGTTACTACGTTGGCGACCGTTTTTGCCTTATGATAGAGAACTGCTTTATTTTTTATGTCATTCTGGACTGCGTATCATCGACTATTGCAACATGATAGATTCTTTAGAACTCTAGAACAGGACTGCTTGTAAGAAAGCTCAAACCGTATTTCACGCCGCTCAGGACAGCGTTCTTCGTATTTCGAAAGGAAGAACACACCCTCTGGGTGACTTGTAAATGAAGATTACATGTGATTTCCAGTTCTCGGCGAAAGGATGGTGCTCATGGTCAACCCTTGCTTCTCAATGTGTAATCAAGCAAGGGAGAAGTTTCGCCTGTCCGCTGGAAGCGGTGTCTCGCGCTCAAAATTGAATCTACAAAGCGTCAACCGAAATCTGTCACGATAAAAGAATAGAGTATACCGGGTACACGGACACTTTTTCGGCGTGACACCGATTGCTGTTTCACCAAACAAGGCCGGGTTTTTTTCATCACACGCAGTTCATTTCAGGCAAATGTTCAGCAGTTTCTTCGGTTTGAACTTTCCAGTGGCCTGCGCTGGCCCACCCGTGGCCTGTTCATCTAGATCTCCTTCTGCAGCCTTTCATCATGCTATTACGCTTGATACATTACGTTTAATTGCCCTTGCCGATTTTGGCCCATCGAACCCATGAATACTGTTTCAAGGGGTTTGATGTTATCAAGATTTGCCCTGATCAGCCTTAGATAATGATAAGACAGATGAACAACGGGAATCCAGGTCTAGGCGTAAGCGGACTTTTTCATGATTGTTGAAGTGGGCTGGACCTGAATTAATTCTTTTAATTGCGAGGTAAGGGTAAACAAATGTAATGTCATGATGTTATGCTGTATTTTGTGTGAGCAGTTTAGGGTGTATTTTGGAGTAAACGCTACGTAGTGATAGCTGCTGCTGTTTAATGTTGTGTGTCGAGTTAGAATTTACAGCAAATGTCAATGTCCATAGACCGCAGAGAAAGATTCTGGATCAACTGCTGTATCAAAGAGACTTTACAATCATTAATTATCATATCGGCTTTTAGTTTGTTGGAGACTTTGATTGTATTCCGGTCAATGTCATCACTTGGAATATGGCCAATGATGTCATGTCGGCCTGACCCTGTGATGGTCCTCTGGACCAACCATGCCCGCAGTGGCATAATGTATTACAAATAAAAATTCTGAAAAAAAGGTCACCAGATGCGTTGCTTCTTCTTTGCCAATTTGGGCTTTTGGTGACATAAGCAGATTCGTGGCTTATGGACATGTTCGCACAGCTCACTACCACTAACGAAGAAAATGAGAGTCCTTCCCCAATGTTATACATCTGATCATCTCCTAATGTAAAGTAATGTAGCGGTAGTACCCTGTTCGCCCGAGTTAGGATTCACAACCGTCCGGCCGCGAGTTCGCATTTGGATGCAATGGTCTGATCATAAAACAAGAGGCAAATGTCTAACCATAACTGCTGCCGTCAGAACGAGGCACATGCGTCATACAATTCAAAAAATGTTAAAGTGCTGAATCTACCACGGCTTTTTAGAAGATCAAACCAATGGGTGCTGAGCATCAAACTCGGGCCGGTGTGCGAGGTGTTTTTTTACAGGTAGGTTCGTACCATTGTGTACATTGACAGCCAATCAAAGCTATATTAAAATAATTAAGTAAATGAAAAAAAAGCAATAAAAACAAAAAGTGCATAATTTTTTGGGTCCTTCCGAGATTCGAACTCGCACCATTTGTCAATGTGCATCGCTGATCTTGTTTACTGACTAACAACACGTGCCTTTCTTACTTGATGACGTCAGGCGAAGTTACTGAGCTCTGATTGGCTGTCAATGTACACAATGGTACGAACCTACCTGTAAAAAAAACTCGCGGCCGGTGGAGTGGTTTGAAATGTCCTAAGATAGAATGTCGGCGGAAGAGAGGATTCAACTATGCGCTTTTTGTCACTGTTGTATTGACAGTTATGGCCTCAAAAGAAATGTAAACCATGATCCGCCAGAATACAATGGAGTCGGCCACTTTTTCCAGGGGTACATTGTCTACTGCTACAGGGGTGCACCCTCTCACAATGAGACCTGAGACAGAGAAGAAGGAGTGAACATTCTGTTTCAATCTGACCAGAGAAAGAGAACAGTTGGAGTGGGCATCCTGTCTCAATCTAAAATGACACTGAGAGCAAGGAGTAGACATCCTGTGACAATATGACCAGAGACAAAGAGTGGACATCCTGTCACAACCTGATCAGCCGAGGGAAAGAATCATTCCACGAAACAAGGGGGTTTGTGTATCACAATCCGATCAGAGACGGTTTAATTCACACAAGGAGTCCAGAGAGTGGTTATCATTCAAGTCACAATCTGGTCAGAGAAACATCTCACAAGAACCCCAATGAAGTTGATATCGCATCATTTCTTCTTCTTCTGCGTTTGGTTGTGACTGTCTCGTCTCTCTCATCGCTTTGGCAACACAGCGAAGCTGCCAGGTCTTCTTTCGTTTGGTTGTGACTGTCTCATCTCTGTCATCGTTTTGGCAACAACACGGTCTGGTTGTGGCTACCCCATCTCTCTTGCTGATTTGGCTATACGGCGGAGCTGCCAGGTTCCATTTGGTTTAGTTGTGACTATCAGTAATCTCAGCTCTGTTACCGTTTTGGCAACAATACGATAGAGCTGTCAGGTTTGGTCTGGTTGTGATCGTCTCATCCCTCTCAGCGCACTGAAAACGGCGAAACTGCCTGGTCCCATTTGGTCTAGTTGTGACTGTCTCAGCTCCCATACCGTATAGGCAACAATACGGTGTAGGAGCTGTGAGGTCAGATTTGGTCAGGTTGTAACTGTCTCGTCTCTCTCGTCGTTTTGGCACCAATCGTACGGTGGAGGTGTCAGGTGAAGTTAGGTCGTGTTGATGCAACACAGTGGAGTTGAAAGTTGCAAAGCTTGACTGGTCTGTATCAGCCTCACCTCTCCAACTGCTTTGGCAACATAGCAAAGCCATCATGTCCCATTTGGTCTGGCTGTGACTGTCTCAGCTCTCTTGCAGTTTTGGCAACAATGCCGTGGAGTTGTCAGGTCACATTCGGTTTGGTTATGACTGACTCATCTCTTTCACCGTTTTGGGTTCAGTACGGTGGAGCTGCCAGGCTCAGCACAGTAGGGTTGTGGCAGTATCATGTCTCTCACCATGGAGCTTCAAGCAGATTCGGTTTGGATGTGACTGTCTTGAACCTTTTCATAGTTTTGGCAACAATAGTATTGCTGTCAGGTTCCACTTAACTTGGACAAGATATAACAAAGACCGAAGTTTTCTTCGAAATGGATACATTTTATTAACAAGCTCATCTGGCATGCAACATCCTCTCGATGACACACATTAAATATCTTGGCATTCCTTCCTATGAATACAGAGTGAAAATGGTACAATCATCAACAGCAAACTTATACACCCAATGCATTTTCTGGCACAACCGAGTTGGAGCTTTGCACCCATGGGACTCAATTCATCGTTTCGTCACCAGGCATGATAATACCAGGGCTTGTTCAAGTTGCTGCAATTCTCCATAGCACACTTCCAAACCGAATGTCTTCACAGAGCAACAGGCATGTAAATTACAGTCCTCAAACTATTCTGTCCTTATCTGATTCACACAGAGAACAATCCTTCAGAGCCTGTTCAAGTTCGTAATCACTGTCCGGTAGTTGCTATAACTTCAAACTGAACTGATTAGCTAGGTTCATTGCATTGTCCATAGAATGAAGATTCACCAGGAGTTTCGTGATCTGCTTGATGGTGTCCCTGCAAAGAACAAAAGATCAGTCAATCAACATGAAATGTTGTACAATTACGAGGTGTCTTCTTACAACTTGCCAACTTCACGGACGTTCAAAAGTCAACAGGCTTGAGTATTCCAACATGAGCTTAGAAACACTGTTTTGAGAGACCTGGTCTGGTTGTGACTGTCTCAAGCACTGTTTTGAGAGACCTTGTCTGGTTGCGACTGTCTCAAGCACTATTTTCAGAGACCAGGTCCCAAAACCTCAGCTGCCCCCTTAGTTTTGGTCTACATTTTAGCTTCACCCTTGCAAAGTTTGGTGACATGACCAATACCTCCTGTTTTGGTATCAATCAAACCACTATCCACTCAGCACAATGAGGCAGGACCCGAAACAAGCTACTCACCTTCCATCCCTTTTATCACCCTCCATGCCGATGTCCTTATCAATAACAGAGGCAGTGCTGGCAAGGAATCGACAGAAGTTCTCCAAAGGTTTGATGGTTGATTCATCAGGGGCTTCAGCAAACCAAGACTTGGGGATTGCGACACAGATCTGAAACATACAACATCGTGAAATAAGAAATTCCATATGCACTGTTGCATCTTTAGATCTGGTAGTACAGTAGAACCCCTTTATTAAGGACACCATAGGACCTGTCAAATGCTGTCCTTATTAGGGAGATGTCCTACTTACAGAGGTCAAATTGCGGAGAGAGGTGTCTGATAAGAATTTATGGCCATCTTTGGACACAATCTGCCAACACTGAATGGTTCCAAGTCGAAATGACATGGACTCTTAAATTACTCACCATTTGACACTTGAGAATAAATTGAGCATAAACTGAATTGCCGAGGCCTAAGAGAATGTAGCGATTGAGGAGGCCACCAAATGCAAGATCTCGGAGAATGGTTGCTGACAGGACAGTGTCCCACATCAGGATGTTGGTGAACAACTGAAAGAAAGAGAAGACAGGTCAATACTATTGTTTGACTAGTGGAAACGCTGATGCTCTGTATGAAGTGATCATGCCTTCTTTATTATGTTTTAGAATTACTTACTTTGATACAACTCCAAAGCTGCCGATGGAAGAACATACTGGCTGGTGACGATTTGTTGTCGACCACACTCTTTGGATACAGTGGGATGAAGACATCCCCATCCAGACTCCTTTTGATACGGTCCACAGCAGCCATCCCGAGCATCAGCATATTTTTACAGTCGGCCACTAACGGGTATTCGGCAGTGATCTTTTTCACTATGGCGACTAAACTTCTCGTCTCCGAGCTAGAGAGTGGGTCCCAGACACTTTCAATATAAGCTGCAAAAGAAATTTTTTAAATTGTCAACTACAAAAATTGTCAAAAGGTTCAAAGAAAAGCACCCTCAGAAGATGATGACTCTCAGTGAAAAGGTTTGGGGCACCGAATTGTACCGTATATACAGTAAAAGCCACAGAACAATGACTATTATATACTCCTCTTCCCGATACACGTTTTCTGATTGTCATTTGAGCTCACCTGTTAGTTTAGGGAGTAGCACTTTTTCTATAACACTTGGCAGTAATTTGACGTCTGCATCGTTTGGATCTATGGCATCACCTTCCTTAAAGCCGTAGAACATCAATGTCTGGAACCAAGGCATCCTCTCAAAGTCTGCACACCGAACCTAAGAAAAAAAGAATACAAACTTGTAACAAAATAAAGTCATGAGGGAGAATTTTCACACCTGAAAACTGTAGAAATGCAATAAGCAACACGTTTTAAAGTTACATGTATAACTTGTGAGTTATTATTAAGCGTTTAAAACTTGAAAAGCATACAGCACTGTATTCAAAAGGGGACATTTTTCTTTATATTTCAGGCACAACACCAGACTACCAAAAACACCATTTTAGTGATTCTGTACCTCCAAAAAGTTCTAAAACTGAGAAGAACTGAAAAACCTGATATGATTATTCACCCTGAAAATAGACAAACAACAAGAGAAATAATACTGGATTTCCTCCAAATGTATCACGTATAAGAACTCATACCTCAAGGGGGTTCCAGGTAATTAAATGTAGCCTAATTAAAGGCATATACAATTTGGGTAAACAAAGACCAATATAGGCCTCCCTGTATGACTCGCCATGTTGGAATTTCCACTGTTCGAATCGGCCCTTGATTCGGCGAATGCGGGAGAAATCGTCAACGACATCGTCAAAGAGCGTTGACGATTCACTCAGGATCCGATCTGAAAATATTAAAGTTAGAAATTAGTATTTAAGCAAAACGACAAGGTGGTGAGGGTGGAACTGCCATCAACTCTCCTGTCTTCTTTTTGTTAACCTTCAAGGATCGAATATTACCATTTCGGGAGAAAATTCCTGTTACCTACCTTTACCTAAAGATGCAATCCGTTGACTAAGAGCTTTTTAAAACAATACTTTCAATGATACCTGTAGGTCCCCCTCCCCTTAATGTTTTGAAATTAACGAAATTTCTTTACCAGAGATATTACCAGTCACTGTCAAGAAGGACTAATGCAAAGTAAGTTCAACTGGACAAAGGTAATTGAAAATACTTATAAACATAAAGAAAAAGATAACTCCATTATGAAGACTACACATTTACACAAAAGGACCACGGGAACTTTGTTTCTCATTCCAAATTTTAAATACTCAGGGAAAACACTATCTGTATTACGTCCATACATGTAGGTAATTACCAAGGTGGTCTTTATAGGTAAAGAAATGTTCCCACTTCAGCAAAGAGTCATCACATGATATCCTGAATACTAATCCAGTTAACACACAAGTCAGTTGCGAGTACAAATTTCTCCAGGCATCCCCAAAACACCAAGGCAGGCACAAAGTCTACAGCATTGGAAGCACAGCTTTACACCAAACAAGTCGATATAGCTGTTGGGAGCACAGCTTTACACCAAACAAGTCGATATAGCTGTTGGAAGCACAGCTTTACACCAAACAAGTCTATAGCTATTGGGAGCACAGCTTTACACCAAATAGCACAGCTGAGAAATGAACAAGCCAGTTGACAGCCCATCAAAACGAGAGTCGGTTTCACGGCGTTCGCATCTCGCTGGTCCATCCATGTTTGACCTGTGTATGAAGCAGAGTAAAAGTTCTACCTCTTTCCATATTGAATTTGGCCAAGTCTGACTGATTTTCTTCATCATCAGTAGAGAGCCCATCATAATGTCCCGGTTTCAATTTGGATTCTCTAGCACGACGCCGTCGACTCCTACAAATAGAAAAAGGCAAGAATTCTTCATCAGATGCTGTCACATGTCCATTTCTTATTGTTGCGTTCTAAATCATTGCCATCTTGGAGACAGAAACTTTGATGACATTTTGGTGATCTAAAAACGCCTGGCAACATGAAAATGTTCAGGGCTGGAAGCACCAATACTGTCACCAGTTTAACAGGCATGTACTCACCGTCTAGCCTCCCGCTCAGCCAATCTTCTATGCTTTTCATCATTGAACTGACCAATCTTAGATTTATCTAAAACAGAAAATGACAATCAGTTATTTTACAAAACTAGTCGATTCCTTTTATTCCAAATGACATACAAGTTAACAATGTACTAACATCAAGAGAGCTTCTTTCTTCAATTTTACACTGATACTGCTGATTCAACAACAGCAGATGTCAAAGTGTATGGACCACGGTTTGCAAGGGGCTTCCGACAGAAAGAAAAAGAGCAATTTTCTGAAATTTCATGTACTCACTCGGATTGTAATCAGTGGACTGATCTGTGATGTCTTGCTGGCGTCTTTTCACGAGTTTCTCAGCTCTTTCTCTCATCAGAGTGAAATAGTTTGATTCCAGCTCATAAATCTGTGGTACCTGAACAGGAAAAAAATTATTCTGTAACACAGTTTTTAGTGAGATTTAACCTGAAATATGAAAATACGACCAAGGATTTCACGTCTTGGCTTAACTTTTAAGACGTGAAAAATCCAGAGGAGTTAATCAATTATACTTCTCCACTCGAGTTGAAATAATGTATTTACAAAGGGGAGCTAACAAAAGTGACATTTATGTAAAATTTCCATTCTAGGTACAGCATATCAGAGAGGTGACAAATGAACTGGAAAGAAAAGACTAGAAACGACTAATGTACCGGGGTACCAAAACAAAAAAAAAAGATTTTTGATAGAATCCACCACCTTGATAGCAAAAGTGCAAAATTGGTGATATCGATCATGTCTCTCAGCAAAAATATATACCAGGGTAAGTGATTTAAGATTGCCCTTCAGTTTTTCTTCTTGGTCTTACTTTAAAACAGACAACATGCAATTTAAACAAACTGGACAATCATTTTTTCTACCTTGTAGCACCCGAGTCTCAAGGCTAGGGCAACTAAAAGATCCCACAGAGGTGATCTGTAGCCTACAGTCAGTGGACTCCATACCTCTGGCAAAAATCCAGAAGGATTTGATGGTAGTGATGATTATTTGATTAATTTGTATGTTGCATAATATCAACACATTTTCAGAGGCGTAGCAAGCTTTTTGGTCTTTTTCAGATTTTTCGGTCAAAAACACCTCTTTTGGTGACTTCTTGGAGGGCATTTGCCCCCTGGCTCCCCCGCTAGCTATGTCCCTGATTTCTCTATAATAGGCTTAAAGAATATATTTGAAGAACACATAAGTTATGTACAAATATACGAAAGAAAACAGCATGGCCCTGGTAAGGTTCACACAACAACATGCATGGTTCCTTCGAGGACAACAATAATAAACCCCTGCGACAAGGAAACACATAAATCACCCGCCCTAAGAAGAAGCAACCCACCTTCTCATCAAGACATTCAACCAAGTCTCGCACATACCCCCTCATTTCTTGGAAGAACTTATATTGCTCTTCCAAGCTAGAAACCTTCCCCTCGAGTTCGATGGCAGTCTTCACGTTGGTCTCTTTGTCGCCGTCGATGCGGTCCTTCTCCAGGATGTGAGCACGGTGCACCTGGCCAAGAGACATCAACCTGCAACATGAGTTGTACTGAATTCAAGTACAAGGACAAACACATGCATATAAGGCAGGACAATTTGAAGAATTTCGATCCAACTCCCTTCTCACTTTAACGAGTCATAAAAGCTGAGTAAACTTCTGAATGCAAGCCTGTTAACAGTTCTTTTACATGAACAATACTTCACAATGAAATACCTGTCCTTCAGTGTGGCCTTCATCTGTTCCAGGGTAATCTCTTCACTCTTGAGTGGAGGTGTTTTCCTCGATGAGGTAGGGACGACTGATGGAGGTTCTATATAGCCTGTAGTACTGCTGAACACGCTGCCAGTCTGGTTGTAGAAATACTGGTCAGGGACGGACACTTTATCTGTCTGAGCCTGAAAGTTGGACACATGTTTTGAAGGTTGGTTATTTCGGTTTTCGTGTTATCTATTCTCCAAACCATGTGACATACCAAGGCAAAATTTTACAAAAATACAGAGGACACTATAACCAACACAAAGGAGCTGTAGATTTGTAGATTAACAGAGTTCATTTTGAAAACAAAGCACATGCGACTGATGAAGAGAGTAACTGAAAAGACATACCCCGGTCTGCGGAATGCTGACTGCTTTCTTGATCTGCTGAGCTTCCCAATCGTTCTCTTGGTCACTGTCAACATCACTGCCTGCAAATTTAAGAAAACATAAAAATGTGAGCCATTCTGGTGAAAGGAGGCGGTTGGGTGAAATTCTGGAAAGTGAGCTATTGCAACTGGCTGATTCTGTAGCCTATCTACAAGGATGTATTATGAGCCTATCTCTTTTATGATCATGATCTGACTTTTGGTGACATCTCTATTCACCCAATACCACAACCATATACCCTTCGCTACATTTAACTTACCATGTTCAACAGCAAGGAACCGGTCCCTAATAAGCGCTCTCTCTTGGGCCTGTACATTGGCACTGAATGAAACCCTCTCTTCGTCAGAACTAGCATCATGTTCATCTTCCCTGGAAATAAAACAAGACAAACATGAGAACTGAGAACTAGGATTTAGGATTATATGAGATATAGGATAAAACTTTTAAAACTTTCAGATTGGTTTTAATAAAGAAAGTCACAGGACTCGTAAATATCATATTAAGCGCCTAATCACCTGATTAATCTTGATGCAGATTTCACAGGTTTGGTCTCCTCTAATGGAATGAAGTCGCCCTGCTCGCGCGCCTGCTGTCGCTTCTTTTTTGCCAAGTGAATGAGGTTAGCGTCCGGTATCTCCCCGCGCTCTAGCAGACCCCTAAATGCATGCGATGTGCGCTTCTTTTCCTTTTCTTCTTTTTCACTATCTGAACCAGACGTGTCCATGTCTGATCCATTCCGCACTCTTCTGTCATTTTCTGAATCACTGTTGTCTCGGTCTCTACCACGCCCACGCCTTCCCTAAAAATGGAATATGAAATTGTTCGGTTCTGAATATGACCATGAGTTGGCAAGTGGCCAGGGCCACTTGTATTTCATCCAAGATCATGGAAATCTAATTTGAAAGTATCAAGACAGATCAAAAGATTGGATGCAGTGTTCTGTAAGCATGATAGCAATTTATATACAACTTGAGAGTTTAGAGCCAGCCTACAATACACGGCAAGTCTTCCAATCCCAATTCAATCAATATTACAGCTTGTACCTCAGACAGTCACAAACAACGTACAAACACCTACAGAGGATTCCCTCTTCTCTTTCAATTCTTTTTGCAGACGTTCTTCCTCTTTTCTTTTGATTTCATTCTCTTCTTTCTCTCGCTTTGATTCTTTCTTAATTTGACGTGCAATTTTCTGACTTCGGCTTGACTTCTTAACCTTGAAAGTTTCAGGTTCAGCTAAAATTAGGAAAGGAATAGTCTGTAGTGACTTCATGATCAGAACCCCCTTTACATTTTGAGCCTCCAATTGGTATGTCCACTTGTTCACTCTAAAACAATGTGGCACAGACCAGGCGACAGGCGCCGTGGCCCATGCTCGCTGTGACCACAGTCCACACAGCGACAGTCTTTTGTTTGCTCATTTCATGTGATATGGGGTCGGATTGTTGTAGCCCTACAGCTGGGTCTTGTGCTACGATATCTATCATACAGTCTAGGCCTTGCCCTGGAAAATTAAACAGGTTAAATATCTTCAACAGAAAATTACCCTCTTCTTCATGATCGTGGTCAAAACTTAACAAAACATTTTTTGACTTTTTTGGTGTTTGTTGATCCGATTTCTTCGATTTTTCTTTAGGGATTTTGGGGATTTCAGAAGCTGGTGCTTCATCAGTCTGATCCTCAATGTCCATAGGTTCAGCCCCATCATTAGGCTTTTCTTCGTCGCTATCTTCGACGACCCTACGCCTGAAGTTTTTCTTTGGTTTCTTGAACATATCCTTCGTCCAAAAATCGAATCAACAAATGGCGGATTCCCGCTAGGTGGCGTGAAAACCTTGCGATTTAAAAAATCTTCCTTCAAGCTCGCCAAAAATATACTCTTTTTTCGCTAGTGCGCACGCGTATGGGTCGATTGTATCTATTTTTAGACCGCAGGTTCTAATTGACTTTCGTCTAATTTGCCAGATTTCAAGGAACAAGACCTCAAAATATTGATTTTTCTGTTTGTTTGCCTTGTTATTTGCACTACTATGTCATGTATGTGATCTGCCTTCAATATGGCTACACCTCCTGCCTTTGCAGAGGAAATTGACTTTAAAGAATTGCAGTTCATTGAGGTAAAATACCATATTTTTGTGTCAAGTGACAGTGACAGTCAACTTCATTTTTTTGTTTTCAATGTCGGCATTGTTGTCAGCTTGCAATGATTGCCATTCTTTTGATCTCAGGCCCAGGCCTAGCTCCAAGCTCATGCCAATTGCCATCATAGGCTAGGCCCATAATCACATACCGAGTGGTGATGATGGTACTGTACATGGGTCACACACTCGGGGGGGGGGGGGATGTTTGAACTCATGACAGCATGTCGAGGCTTGAGTGGAAGTTGGAGTTGGACGGAATGAAGTACCACTGATCTGGATTAGGTCACAACTTGCACATCTTCACAAGGAGAATGAAAAGTGTAGACAGTTCAATTAAATTGAATGATTGTTTTACTGTTTATGTTGCAGGTTGTTGGCCGTGGAGCTTTTGGTGTGGTCAGTCGTGCAAGATGGAGAAACAAAGAAGTGGCCGTCAAGCTTATCGAAACAGAAAACGAAAAGAAAGCATTCATCACAGAACTCAAGCAGTTGTCGAGGGTGAACCACCCAAACATTGTTAGACTGTATGGAGCATGTACAACACAGCCTGTGTGTCTTGTCATGGAGTATGCAGAGGGTGGATCCCTGTATAACGTCCTCCATGGGACTGGTCCACAACCTGAGTATACTTCAGGACATGCCATGAGCTGGTGCTTACAGTGTGCAAGGGGTGTCGACTACCTCCATAGCATGAAGCCTAAAGCACTGATACACAGGGACCTCAAACCACCAAAGTTAGTATCCCATGGAAAATCTGTGAAGGTCACTGCTGGTCTGTCAATCATCTTGAGACTAATGCATGGTTGTACTGATTTGCTCTATCATTTTGCAAAAATAAAATACCAGTTGTTGAAATACTTATGATAAAGGGCCTGTTTGATGATAAAGTCATGTAACATTTCTTCATTTGATTTCAGTTTGTTGCTCATAATGGGTGGGACCGTGCTAAAGATCTGTGATTTTGGTACAGCATGTGATATCCAGACACACATGACTAATAATAAAGGCAGTGCTGCTTGGATGGCACCTGAAGTGTTCGAGGGATGCAACTACAGTGAGAAGTGTGATGTGTTCAGCTTTGGGATCATCCTCTGGGAGGTGATAACGAGGAGGAAGCCATTTAATGAGATTGGTGGACCTGCCTTTAGGATCATGTGGGCTGTGCATAATGGTAAGGAATTATCACACTCAGGTTTGAGTGTGATAATAGTGTCTCCCTCTACTAGTCTAAGGCCATTTGTCAGGGCGGCCCACCCTACCAAGGCAGCTTTATATGACCCTGCATGTACCTTGGAAGCAGACACCCTACCTTGCTCTAGAATTTTCTGAAGAGCCACCCAATCTTTAATCGCTGGCCACCCTACCTTGTGTTGCGCACTGGCAAGGTACCGTCCCACCTTGAGCAGACCCTGTGGAGGACCCTGTTAACTTAGGTGATTCAATTCTATGAATGTTACCCAAAAATCTAGCAGTTGGAATCAGTGGGACCTTCAGAGTATATCTGATGAAAACAAAACACAGGCATCCCAAGAACTAACTTCTCCATGTTTTTCTGTCACTATTTCTCCAGGTACAAGACCTCCACCAATACAAGGCATTCCAAAACCTATTGAACTTCTAATGACGCGGTGCTGGTCATCAAATTCTGTTGAGAGACCCTCCATGTCAGAGGTGCTGCGAATTATGTCACATCTCTTTCAGGTAAGTTTATCGTTGCAGAGTTGGCAGGGCTGATTTCATGTTCTATTCGTGTGCATGCAGGATCCAAATTAAGCTGGTCTACATAAAATAATTCTACTTAAAAATATCAGTGGTGGATACATAAGTCTTGCAAAGAGGGGTATCTGAGGGATAAAATTAGAAGTACATTAGAAATTAAAGTGTGACTGTTTGTTTTCAGTTTTTCAAAGGTGGTGATCAGCCATTGGTGTACCCACCAAGTCCCAAAGTGGATGAAGAAACAGGTAAAGTGATGATGTTGCTATTGTTTTCATGATTTTGGAGATGTCATATAAATTTCAAATTTGCATGAATGATAACTGCACTCTATTATCGTGTACAAACAGCATCTATAACCTCGACATCAAAACTAGAGCTTGTCGGCGTGTCTTTTCAGTTGATGGCAACAGAGCAGCTGGCAATGTGACACTGGATACTGGCAACGCAACAGCCTCGTACAGATCTATCGCATTTGCTGATCAAAATGCACGTACAATCAATCTAAACATGTTGACTAACAAAGGCAGTCCGTCTCCAAGGAAAGGAGCTGTGGGTGAGGGAGATATCGTGCCTATGATCCAACCAACAACACCCACACAACAGCCAGTCGTAGTAGTAGAGGTCAGTATATCAGAAAAGTTGTGTGATAGAAATGCTATCATGAGAGATTTTTAGAGTGGTTGCCAGGACATGTTTTCCAGGGTCTACCAAGAACAATCAGAGCAGACAAACATTAATTAAAGTTGCCTCATCAGAACTGATTGGAATAGCCTCTGCAAATTTTTGGAAAAGCCCAACCAGGTTTTAGAAGAGATCAGTTTTATTTGGCCAGTTTGATCACTGGTGAGAAAGACTAAATTTCTTAAAAATAAACGCGTCTTTCAGGAAAAAACTACAAATAGAACAAGTGCACCTGCATCTTTGGCAGCAAGTCGTGAAAGTTTGGAGTCAAGATCGAGGTCAAGCACGCCCTCTGTGGAACAATTCAAGAGGTACTCCGCTGACTTGAGTAAACTAGATGAAGTGGATATCATCCGCCAGGGCGGGGCTTTACAGGCTGCGTCGCACTCGCCTGTCAAAAGTAAGTCTCATATCTGTTTATGTCATAAAACTTGGCGATGGTCTGATAAATTTTTACTCTTCTGCATAATTGATGACTAATGAATTTGTGCTCCCTACCATTCATCTTTATAACACATCCTGATAATCGTACTAAATCCTCATTTATTTTCGAGTATAAAAATGGACGAGCATGGCAAACTGCACTGTAAGTTAAACACTAGATCATTGTTTTTGTTTTCTCCTCCAAGAACTCACCCACAGGCGGACAGCATCCGGCACTGTCCTCCCTCATGTGCTAATAGACATGACAGGAATTGAAGAAATCTCTTACAAACCTGTTATCAAACATCACAGTCCTCCTCCTGTTTCTCCTACGAGAAGTAAGTTAATGTAGATGCACTTAAAAATTAAACCAGGAATGAATATAAAGTGCACGCGCACCTCAATAAAATTTGTAAGCAAAGCTCAGTCAAAAACACCACTCTGACCAAGTACCAGAAAGTACCCACCCGAGAACAGGTCTTGTATGGTAATGCATTGAATACATTGTGGAATTAGTACTCATGCACAGGATTTGTTATCATAAGTCGGGTTGACTTTAGTCACAAGCCCACAAAACGCCTGCTGTCTGTAGCCAATGATAAGAAGATTCGTTGTGGGTTATTCTGGTCCTACATGTATTATCATTCAGGCATACCTTTAATTGTGCCTGACAGATTTGAAATGAGCTGCAAAGGCATTGTACGATGAAGATGAAAAAAGTCTAGTAAATGCTTTTACTTCAGTTTTGTGCAGGTGTAAATGTACATGAAATTTTCGGAAAAGTCATTTACTGGTCTAAATTTATCTCGCCCAGTATTTCTGCATGGCATGTGTGCTTGAATACCTTGACAGTTCATTAATGAGTACTGAGGAATGCGTTGCTGACACAAAGAACTCCAGCACTTACTTCCCCTTGCTTTTTTTCCTTCGCATATTATAGAGAATTCCATCCTTGTAGAGGGCATGAATTGAATTATGTTTTTTGGTATTTTTCCTCGTGTTTTTACTACGCATACTATTTATGGAGCAAAGACTGAGTACAATGGAGTTAGAGTTCCATCCTTGCAGAGGTCATAAATTGAATTGTGTTTTCTTGTATTGTTTTCTCTAAGAATTTGGCCACAGGAGGACAGGGTCACACAACACTGTCCTTCTACCTTCTCATGAAGAAAAAAATATCTTGAAAGCAGGTGAGGTTTGATTGTGGCTGTAGATGGCTTAGTAATGACCTAACCTACATTCTCCTGACCCTGTTAAGGGAAGCTTAGTTCAGCTTTAGATTAATCCAGTGTCCTTGAAGTTCCTGCCTCGTCATGGGCCCAATCTTGTGATGTCGTCTAACATCACCTAAAGTTCTTCACTTCACTGCAGTTTGTGATAAGATTCTGACACATGGCAAAGGTTGTTCACCCAATATCCAGATCACACAAATACCTGCTTTACCATGTTTATCAATAAGAACCATTCCGATTACAAATCTACCACACCTTCCCTGCACAATAGTGAAATGGCTTGTGATACCCTGTTTACTTTTAAAATCTCTCTCACTTTTGTCACTATGCACAAATTGACAAAAAAATTAGTTTACACGAGTACGTCCTTTATCATGTCAACCAATAAGCAACATTCTGAGTACAAAGTTATCACACCTTACCTGCATAACAGTAAAATGGCTAGTGATACCCTGTCTAGTTTTTAAAGTATTTCTCTCTTTTGCCACCATGCACAAATTGATAATTCTTTACATGTTTGAGAAACATTCATTTGCAGTTTTGGTGAAAACTGTTTTCAAAATCTCTCAGTTAAGGGTTATCTCATGTTTAGATCAATTAGGGAGTTTTAACCCTACCTTGTCCTGTTTTAACCTATCCTTGTTATTTTCTTCCATGTATTTTGGAAGAGTGTGTGGTGTGGAGCCAATGATGTGGTCATAGGTCCAAGATTTGTATGGAGCAGTTGTTGATGACATCATCACTGGTGGTGTGGGCTCCTTCTCAATTATGACGCATCTGACATGACATTGCCTCAAGTTTGACTGCCTAGTGATAATGTTACAGCATCTGCTTTATACAATTTTGCCATTGGGCAGCAGAATGATATGATGGTTATCAAATAGTTTGATCATCACCGATTTTGGCTTTCAGGAAAATGTCACAGATTACGAAATATATATTGCACGACAGTCGGTGTGAGACTCGGGTTGTATTGCTAATTAAGCCACTCATCTGAGTTCCCCTGAAAGGTTTCAGGGTGGCCTGGGTTAAAGTGTCCAGTCAGATGATTATTTACCCCTACTTGAACTTTTTTTGGAATAAATCCTTTATTTCTTCCTCTCCAGCCCAACGAGGTCACCACCGAGGCGGCTCCCACGATACTGCATCCATCATCCTCTCAAACACTGACACCAACTCCAGCAGTGGCGTCTCTAGCCAGGGGGTGACACCGACAAGCCCCAGCCACCCTAATCCACCTAGTACCATGACCCATGCTGCTACTGTGCCTCAGCATCTCAGCAGAGAGTCGTCACCAGCGCGGGGCGGTACCCCTCATCGTAGTATTTCATGGCAGCCTCCGAGTCAACATCCGAAGGTATCTCCATCTGGACATAGTTATGGTGAGTGGTTGGTTATCTCCCCGCTTGTTTGTATACTTGGGTGCCCTGTGTATGCCTTCTGAAAATTTCCCAAAACGTTATCTTTTCCTTCTCCATTGTAGATGTGTCTCAGACTCAGCCTGGTGGGCGAGGGAGTGATCAAGGCATGACCATGAACAGCATGGGCCTACCCAACATGATGGACAGTTCTATGACGCCCCTGACCCCGAATCCCAACAACCCAGAGTCTATGAGCATATATCGCGATCATTGTCAGGTGGCTGAGGAGATCTTACGTGTAAAGGCCGAGATAGAATTACTCTCACTCAGAAAGTAAGTTAACTTGCTGCCAATTATGTATAATAAGTGCTGTGGTGTAATATTTTCTGATACGTCATGATACGTCATGACCCAGTATCTCAATTGGTCGATCATATCACAGTCTGCAAAGCAACAGTTTCTAGCTATTGCTGCTTAATAGTAGGATATTATATTTTTACCTTGACTCTTGGTTATGTCTCAGGGATGAGTTGAAGAATGAACTGACCATGAATCACGAGTTCAGCCAGGACAGGATGAACCATGATTACAGCCAGCTGGCTATTGAAAATGTAAGTATTTGGCCTTTTCACAACGCTTGTCCCTAGCCTTCTCAAAACGTCCATACATCAACCTCACAGATGTGATTCCTTCGAGATTCTGACCATTCTGGCTGTTTTCAGATAATGTTCCATTCACTTAGGGGGCAGTCCTCTTAGTGAAGCGAATACAAATTAGAAGTGTTGAAATATTTACTTCATGTTCCAGCTCTCTTTGTTGGAGCCACAAAGCAACTAAAGCTGAACATCTGTATAGCATTTGCAGTATTTAAGTCATTCACACAGATGTGTATCTCACTAAAACTCATTTCTTTGTGACTTTTCAGGAGAGTCTGGCGTTGCTTTTCAATAACTTGAAGAAGCAAGTCGAGCAGCATCGCCAACAGGCCACCAAGGGCAAGACTTATGGTGGAAAATGACGACAGCGTCGGACTCTGATGCCAATGCGCTTAAAGATGCCGCAGAGTCCAGGTTTACCTTGTAATCCCACGCAGAGTCCGACTATGACCAACAGCCCCCCAACTTATCAAGTCAGCGCACCAAATCCTACATTCATAACAGGTCCACCGGTTTTCTCTCAGACATGTACCAATGGTCCAGATTTCTCCCAGGTGAACTCATCAGTGCCATTTAATCCACTGACAACTGGTCCGACTAACTTTTCATATCTCCAAAGCCCACCTCCTCCTAGTCCTACCAGGTCATATTCGAATGGACCTATCTTCCCTAAGAATCGTTCAATACCCTGTAGCCCGACCACTGGGTCCCCGACTAGCTGCTACCTTCAGAGCCCGCCCCCTCCCAGCCCGACTGGCAACTGTGCAAATGGTCCTAATTTCCTTCAGACATTCCCAAAACAATACAATAGAATACTGGCGAGTTCAGAAGACTATTTCCAGCAACAGAACCCACCACCTCCCCCCAGCCCCACTCGGGCCATGAATATGGCAAACGGGCCAAACTTTCCTCAAAACTTATCCTCGTCGAATTCTGCATATATTCAGAGTCCACCTGTTCAGTATAGTTCAGCAATGCCAGCGTTTCCTCAGAATCCATCAATGCTATTCAGTTCCCCAGGTCAGGGTGTTTCCAACATTCCATCAACTGACTGCTCCACAGGTCTGACATTTTTAAATAGCCCCTCAGTACAGATGCCCTCTAGCCCTACTCGCTCTGTCCCTCATAGTCCAACTAGGAGCCTGTCATGTGCGAGTCCATCAATTGAATATCCTCAAAGCCCAGTTTGGTCTTTTCCTCGTAATCCAATGCGGAGCTTATCTATACAGAGTGCACCAGATCAGGTCCCATCTAGTCCGATTCATTCCGGGGCTTCTACCCCTACGAGGAGACTATCATTGGAGCAGTGCTTTCAACCGCAATATCCCCCTTGCCCAAGTAGAACAATGCCTCTGAGCCCTATTGGGAGCATGCCTTGTATCCAAAGTTCCCAGCCACATTATCCATCTAGTCCAACTCATGCTATGCCTCATAGTCCTTCTAGTACGAGGCATATATCATTTGTGCAAAGTTCACAGCCCCAGTACCCATCGAGTCCAACTCGGACAATGCCTCTGAGCCCTATTGCCAGCATGCCTTGCATTCCAAGTTCTCTGACTCAGTATCCCCCCAGTCCCACACGAACAATGCATTATAGCCCTACTACTACAAGAAGACTATCATTGGAACAATATCCACCTAGTCCTATTCGAACAATGCCTCTAAGCCCGATAGGAAGCATGCCCTGCATTGCAAGTTCTCTGCACCAGTATCCCCCTGGTCCAAGTCAAACAATGCCACAGACCTTTCTGCAAAATTCGGAACCCCACTTCCCCTCCAGTCCAACACGAACGATGCCTCACAGTCCTACAAGGACTCAGCCATTTGTGCAAAATTCACAAATCAAGTACCCCTCCAGTCCAACTAGAGGACTGCCTCATAGCCCTGCCATTACTAGGAGTCAATCTTTCGTTCAGAGTTCTCCTGTACCCATTCCCCCAAGCCCAACTCGAAACGTTCCACCGAATTCAATATTCCCCAACACGCCTCAGTTTCCTCAGAGTCCAGGGCCATGCAGTCCTTCAAGACCTACTTTCTTTCCACAAGACTTGTCATTTCAACCGAGTTCTGCAAATCAGTTTCCTTCAAGTCAATCTCAAACAATTCCACACAGCCCCACAACATCTTCTTATTTGTATACTCAACCAGATCCAATTCCCACCACTCAGACTCGAATTCTGCCTTCTGATTCTGTAGTTGACTTTCCTATTGGGCCTCCAAATTCACAGGGCTCATTTATGTCACGGAGCCCAACAAGACCTAATGCTTTCCCACAGAGCCTACCAACTCAAGTGCCTAGCATATCTCAAGGGCAGCATATCTCAAGTGGCCAAACTCGAACCATGGCTCATAGTCCTACTCAGAATCCATCATATCTGCAGAGTCCGACTGGCCCAGTTTCCCAACAAAACATGCCTGGCAGTCCATCTAGGAATCTCCCTCTTATGCAGAGCTCATTCATGAATGAAGCAGGTCAACATGATTCGAGCGGTATGGCCCGGAGTCCATCATTCCCGATGGATCTACTGTTTGCGCCAAGCCCTACTGCCCCACCTAATCAGACATATCCATATAACTATGATATCTCACACAATCACTGAATGGGAAACACTACTAGAAACTGTCTGTCTTGGTAAAGGGTGCATTGACTGAAGTTTATCCCTTGGGTGAAGGACTTACGGTGTATGCACCCTGTGGAATAAGCGGTAACCTCACTGTGTATCTCCCACCCCTCAGAGGCAAGGCCAGCCACCTCTCTTGAGCAAATCCAGCCACTGACTGAAGGCCACCTCGTATGGGCTGTTTATATAACTAGCAGCTTCCTCACTGTGGCAAGAACTCATTCCAACACTGATGACGGAGATGCAATGTTGTTTGAAAGCCTGGAGATAGTACCTTGTGTGTCCTGGCATAGCCTCACCCAAGTGAGGGAGCTGTAACTTGGATGAACGATAGAATCTGAGGTTGGATTTGCTCGGAGAGTTCTTTGGCCTTAACTCAATCATAGACGTGGGAGATACTCCGAGACATTGCTGCTGATTCCACAGGATGGTATGAACTGTTTTGTTCATGTGAGAGAGAAACTGTTTGGACAGTTGTATGTGTTCATAAATAGCAATGTAAATGTGTGATGTAAGGAAGACTACTGGTGTAAACGATATTTGTCAAATGGAGTATATGGGAATAAGTCTGTTACATTGTGATTTGTCTGGTGCTAAATTTTGTACTCAATTGTTGAAATAATATTGTCATTGTTGGACTCAGGCGTTGGCATTATACACATGCGCAATCAAGGGGAACCTGGATTATTATAATTGCTTCAGCTGCTTTAAGCTGCCCTTGCTTGTTAGATACGCTCATGTAGACAGCTGCCACTGTGCCACTGTTTGCAGCAGCTTTTAGGTTTTAGTCAGGTTCCTACAGGCATTAGGCGTCGCTGATTTTTACTAGGGTATGCTGTGGTATGTCCTGACCACAAAAATGATGTCAAAACTCAGAGGAAATTAAAGTCATGTCTCACATAATGCAATTCCCTAGTGACAGTCAGCTCCGCATAGCAGCTGTTGTAGTCTTGCTTGTGCCCTTTTAGGGTAAGGTGGGAACCCAAAGGTCTTTTGTCATTCATGACAATAATCATCCGACAGGATTTGTCAACAGAAAAGTGTGTACATGTAGTATGTTGATTTGTTATAACATAATTGGGATGGTTGTTTCTTAATACTTGCTGTATGGCCATTGTCGATTTTCGTATTATCACTTGACACTTTGTGGAATATTCATATGACTGACTTAGTGGCTATGAACGGCATTGTAAGAACAGTTTAGGTTGTGCTCATTCTTGTAGTTATTGGTCAAGGTTCATTTTAGATTTCTTTGTTACTCTTACTTCATGTTACTCTCATGGCAAAACGTGACATTTGCAGTTGTAGTATACATATGCTGTTATGTTGACTCTCACAAGTTACTAAATGGGGTTTTGGTTATTGGTCTGTCATCACATCTTAACTCTTTCAGCCTGCAGGCCGATTTTGAAAGTCTGATTTTCAGAAATTAGAATCGGTTTTTAGATCAAACCGCGCGTAACGAGTTACGGAAGGAAAGGGTAAATACATTGAGCACATTGGCCACATTAGTATTCTAGCAAACTAGCATGTAAAGTCTCTCTCTATTGTTTTATAGTACTTATTAAGGCACAGATTACGGTGTACCAACGGCACTGATGTCAACAGGGATAAGTGAAGAATTAGTTGTCCACACTAAAAGCCTCATTAGCATCCACAGTAAATCTCTCGTCGTTCCCATCCAGAATGGTACTTTGTATGGTCTTCCAGAAAATTCCACTGTTTCACTCGGCGCATAAAAAATTTGGGTGGCAGTGTAGTTTGCCGTAGCATGTAACACCTGTGCTCAAACAGTTGCAATGCAATGTTTGGACTTTTCCAGTTAGTGCATTTGACAAGTCCATAAAAGAAAGCGAAGTGTAAAAGTTATAAGACACAGTTATTTTCATGTATAAACTTGATGAATTAGTCTTCTTTTCTTGCCTGTTTCAACCATCCCTGATTGCGTTGTTAATTCTTTTTGTCAAAACTTGCTGTGGTTACTGGTGCTGGTGTTGGTTGTGACGGTCTTTCGAGACCATATTCCATATTTTGGGGAAAGGGTTAAGTTTTGAGAATGCAAATTTGATAGAAGTGGAGATGGGGTGTGACTTAAGATGGTGATGTGGGCAGGTCAGCTGCAACAGAGAAATGTCCGACTTCACTTTCAAAGAACCCTCTTTATAAGTGACAGTACATTTGGTCCCAAATAGGCCATTTTCATTACATTTGCCCTCTTTAATCAGGACACCACTCAATTCAGGACATTTTTCAGTCCCAAGGTTGTTCATAATAGAGAGGTTTCTGCTGTACTGAATTCTACCATGCCTGTCGATTGTGATTGGGGCATCTGTCATAAACATTTAGGCCAATGTAAGAGGTGAAACATCATCAACTTCACTGCTCAAATGATTGTAATGTTTGGAGATAAGAAATCTTGTTCTTTTAAGAGATTCGGTTTTCACTAACAGCAATGGTCGCAGACATGCAATGTGATAACTATCACATGGTGATTGAATGTTCGCTTTAGATTGTTACATGTGCAGGTGAAATGAGTCTCTCAAAGGAATGCACAGATTGGATCTATTTCATGATCACAATGTTACATTTTGTACTGTACAGATAGAATCATGTTCATTTTATGTATATTGGAACAAGAAATAAATTTGTGCAATATGTTTACACCATATGTATTTTGCCTTGATGGGCCTACAAATATCAATGAGACATCCTCTATCTAGCAATGCAGAATTGAACAGTTTTTGTCAACTGGTGTGACAGACATTGTTTCATTGTCTTCATCTATGCCCTTGACTCTCTCCATTTCCTTTTCTGAGACTTCCTGTACTGTGGATAATTGCAACAATTTGTATACTTGGTGTCAGAGAAAGGTTGTGACAATGTCTCCATGTTGGGCCCCAAGTAACAGGGCTTTTAAGATCATTTCTGGCCCTTATGGCAAACAACGATGACTACTGAGCTGAGTTAGATGGGGTTTACTTCAATGAGACGGCGAAGGACCAAATGAGTGGAGGGATTGCGTCATATCGGAACTTTGTCCCACGGATGAGCCATATGATAAGGTAAAGTATGAATCCTTTTGTGAGACATCAGAAGATTACAAAAGTTCCCCGAATTGTCTCCGTATTAGGCCTTCGAGGCTTTACAGTTTTGTCTCTGAGACATCCTGTATAGCGATGCATCTACCGTCCTCCGTCTCCTACCTACGCCTCAGTTTATCTCTGGACGTCTTCTGTCGCCTATGAATGCGAATGCCTCTTCTGTCTTCAAGCCCATCTCATCATCTTGACCCATCACAAAACGTCTTCTGTCACTCCAAATGCTATTTTAATGCATCTACTGTCTTCCGACACCTACCGACTACTCGGGCTATCTCTGGGTGTCTTAAACTCCTGTCACACCAGCCATGCGACAAACGGGACACTGCCGAAATTGCTCTATCAGGATGAAACTTTGATTTGTGTTTACTTTTATGAGGTCGCCCCCTTCAGAGCCGGGTAAGCCTGAAATAGCGCACTTTCCTTTCTCATATCCAACAGATATTCCAAATGATCAGCAACACAAGCCATGTGAAGGTCCTTGCATTCTCTCCATGTGAGCTTCATCAACTCATATAGTCCTGTCACCAGATCCTCCTCCCCTGGCGACGCGCGCGGCTCCTCCGGCAAGATATCCGTATCCCGCTCCTGTCTGGCTCCACTAAGCCGTTGTATGGTGTCATATGCTGCGAACACCTCCGGGTAGGCTTCCGGAGAACCAGTGGTCAGTATCCAAAGGAACATCCCATAAGCGTAGCAATCCATGTAGGTTGTGGCGTCGGTCCTTTCTCTTGTTGTGAAATCAGGATGCAGGTGGAAGGGCGGATGTTTTGTAGACTTTCCATCCTTTTCTACTACAATTGGATCCAGCGGTGACTTAGAACAACAGTGGAGAAGTTTGGGTTCGTCACCCAGCATCTATAACGACAAATGGCAGTCACAATCATACGGACATATTAAGAGACAGACGTAACGTCTTGAAGACAGTACAACCTATCTTATCATTCCGCATTCTTGAACAAAAGCCTTACGCCAGTAAAACCTATATTAAACGTGTACGTTGCAATGTCGTTAAATTTTATTCATCAGTTGTTTGGCTGCTCCCCGTATTCATGTCGACAATACGAAAGAAAGGACAAAATATTGACGTTGCTTGACCGAGTTTACAGTAGTTGTTTACAGTAGCTGATGTGTATTGAAATTCCTACCCCATGTCGATGGCGACACTTACCACAATGTTACTGAGCCGGAGGTCCAGATGGGATAAATGGACAGCATGGATGTCCGCCAGGGCATGAGCAATCTTCAGGGCGATGCTCAGACGTTCCCGAAGCGTTGGGCTCCTGGTGTTAAGGTATTCCGCCAGGGTTGAGTCCGTCCTGTCAAACGCCACATTGAATGTCTCTCTGTCTGGCATCCAGAAACCATGGCAGTTTACGAGGTTAGGATGGAGTTTTGCTAAGCGTTTCCTCATCTCGCTGGAACGAAGACAATGTTGTTCGTCAAAACACAGTTGGCATGATGTGAGTGGGCTGGAATCTGACCAACTTAAAGTTTCGTCTCAAAAATAGCTTCAACAGAAGAAATCCACCTGAGGTCAGTAATCGCCCCGAGAAGTCCTCAAGGACTCTGCTGTTGCAACCAATTCTGCATTTTTCTGCAAAAAAAGATGACGGAATATAATTTCGATTTAACTTACGAAGCAAAGAAGACATGTCCAGTCACCTTCAGCCACTCCTGCTCATCGGGAAAGTCGCATTTTCTCGCCACGTAGATCACCCAGTCCCTATTCGCCTTGCACTCACGGATGGTGAAGTCTCCGTCTTGACCCAACCAGCGATGACCTGCCTCTAACTCCCTCCCTTGGTCCCGTTGGAACTCGATGGAGGCGACCTCACACATGTGGAGGAGTAGCCTAGACTTGACGTCCGTCTCCAGTAGTTTGATGTTCTCACTACCTGTCCTTTTCACTGCTTCTCGGAGTTCTTTCACCTGCAGAAATGAATGTATTATGTCGGGAAACATAACTGATGAGCTGTAAGTCTTCCATTACGGTATCTTTCGGGAAAAACTTGGACGTCGAAAAGAAAAATTGCGTATTATACTACGAAAAGAACTGACATATGTGGAGCTTCCGTTTCTGTGACGACAGAGACGAAAGGCGACTTACCCGTGAAGTTATTTTGATAAAGTCTCGATGCATCTCGTTTAGCTTATTGGAGCATCCCTCCCGTAGCCTCGATCCTATCTCCTCCTCACTTAACTGACTGAACGCCATTTCAACAAAATCCGTCTGCCACTGTTTGTAGTTCGCCTGCTTTATTTTTATCGTTTTGAGAACCTCCTCGCAGTAGCGACGCACCGTCTCCCACACCATCGTCTTCAGAGGCGCCCATTGGCAATTTACGATGTCGTGCATTTTCGCGACCCCATCAAAACCACCAGCTTTGTGATGTCGCACCCGGTACGCCTGATCAAACAGACCACTCAGCACCTCAACGTTCTGCGACCGAGCCTCATTCATGACGTCTTGGAATTCACCAGCACTCTCCATCAGGGCTTTCTCCATGCGGTCGGCGAGGCCTGAAGAAACACGGTTTACGATGACGAGTTCAGCTTCTATTGCGAAAGATACTGCCTTGATTCTTGCTATAAACCTCTGGTTCACCTCTTCCTCTCGAGACGGACGTCCATCCTCTTGTCCCGCCTCTGGTAAACCAAAACGCTTTAGCCACAACCTTCGCGCAGGATCACGTTGGATGTCCTCTAGCTTCCGCATTGCGACAGGTCCCTCCGCCAACCGTGACAAGCTTTCTTTAGCGGTATCCAATGTGGACGAAATGACGGCTTCATTTGAGAAAATCTTGTCAAAGATCTTATGCAGTGACCTATTTTCATGAATGCGGTTCTCAGCCTTCTGGGCGCTGGCTATGAAATCTCCCATGTCATGCAGCGCCTTGAGGATACCAACACGATTGCTCCCAAGCAACTCAAGGAAGGATTTCAGCAAGTTATTAACGCGGTCGCGAACACACACCTCCAAATCACGCATAATATAGTGCAACCTATTCACAAGACAATCATGGAACCTTTCATAGGAGTCAAGAAACAACTTCTCGCTGTCACTCAATTCTGAACCACTCTTAGTCTTCATCTTGCGTCGTGCATTCCTTACTAACCTAGCAGACAAGCAATGGAATATCTCAGACTTGCCGAATTCCTCCTCCCGGTTGAGATAACCTAGATATTTCAGTTTTTTCATGATGGTCTCCAGTTCTCCTAGCCGCCGCACTGAGCAATCCCTCTTGTCTCTCTCATTTGTCGCTCCGTCCACCACGTCTTCACCGTCGCTGTGATCCATAGAATCATGAGACTCATCAATGTCCGATTTGTTGACCACGAAAATGAACTCCGCTTGGGGGTAACTTGTTTTTAGATTGTTGATGAGGTCGAATTCCTTTTGAGAGAAAGGTACATGTATATTGAAAAAATAATTGACTGTGTATTTGACAGAGATGGGACATTGTCACAACCACGAACTTCCATTTCACAACCGAAGACAACAGCTCAGCTCGTGAAAATGGGTGAAGATGTAAACATACAGCGAAATATATTGTTGAACTCTAGAAAAAACTGAAATCTCCCAGATCAAATTATAAATTGAAATGGACATCATCGCTCATTTGATTTTGAGTCAACTGATTACATCGTTTTGCTCATTTATCGCCGCTTTTTGGTTAATAAAAAGCTATAGACAGATATATATGGAGAAGGCATACGCACTTACCTCGCACTTGAGGAATGTCTGTCCATTTATGACGTAGACAATCAGAGGACGTATGTCATTATTCATGGCTTTCAGAAGTAGGTTGTTGAGTGATTCCGATTCGCCGAGACCGGGGGTGTCAATCACCTCCACACCGTAAGAGAGGAGCCCATCAGCGAAGACAGTCCCTTCAACGACCTGTTCCACGTCCACTCCATAACGCTGCTCGTCCTCAAGGTCTATCAGTTCAGTTGGGATCCTCCTCTGAAAAGCCTGGGGGTCACTTACTCTATTCCCATGTTTGTCCAGTAAGCACCATGACTGTCCGTCGCGACTCCCTGGAGGTGCCGTGGATCGTTTCAGTCGCACCACCCTTGCCGTGCAGCAATGCTGCTTCTCCGGTACGATGCGCGTTTTCCCGAGGACAAGATTCAACAGGGAACTCTTACCCGCGTTGGAACTCCCAACGAATGCAACGACAGGTGCACAGCTTTTGCGCAGGGTGTCCTGCAGGTATTTTTCATCGTTTTCGCTAATGAGGAGAGATTTCATGTCTTCCTCTTTCTGCTCCCTGTTTCCCGTCTTGAAATGTCGCTCTGCCACATTTTCGAAGTGCTGTAAGATATCCTGGAAGACAGGCGCCAAGCTCTCGATTGTTTTCTTGAATCGGGCGAAATCCTGTTGGACTGAGACCTCGGCCATTGCTCGACTTTCCATAAAAAGAAAGAGACCATGTAGGCTACGTCGGTAACCCCGTGGAAAATTGGCTACGACGCACCCGTGTACAGTACTAGACCGATTGTACTATCAAACTGATATATCAGGACAATTCTGAGCATGTTATATATCCCCTGACCGCAATACTCGCCGATCCGTACGAAGGGTTGAATGAAAGGCGGTCATGTCAGAAAGAGTCGATATATTTCGCGGAATACCGAGGTCTTTCATGATTAAGGAAGTACTAGGCTCGTCCAATTGATGACGTACTCAGCGTTGCAGGGTTTTTGAAAAGACCGGAAACAACGGAATGCTATTTGTAAGTTGGCTTTTCAACATGCTTTACTAACAAATTCGTCCTCTCAAGTCAATCTTTACTCTCGCGTTCCTTTGACACAACATGTACATTTGTATGCACCTTGATATGATAATGGTTTCACTCTTCATCTGTCTATGGGTTGTCTGCACCGCATCTGCATCCTGAAGGCGTTTTACTCACTGGCAGAAAAAATAAAACTGACAAGCAATTTGGAAATTCCGTTCCTTTTATTTTTGACTATTTGTCATATTCCTGCGGCCAACATTCACTAAAACTACCAAAAGCCATACCGTACAAATCACTAGTCGCTAAATACATTCTCAAACACACAGAATTTCTAAGAAAGTCTTATATCATGTCAACAATCTCTTTGAAAATATGAACAACGTGATTTGTCTCAATTCTATAATGCGTTGTACTCGATGACATTGTAACAATTTAAGGATACTTCCTTTTTCATTATTTAGCAGCCTTGGATACATGTGCTGGTAGCCTAATACCATTAAGCCCCGCGAGATGGCGCTAAATTCGCGACTTATTTTGTCGTCGTGGCACGATCTTTCTTTGGAATCAACTGATGATTTCCCTGTACTACCGTATGGTAAGTACATTGTTCAAGCTCGATGTGCTTAATGATAGTATTTGCTCCGGAGTATTCAGTCCCGGTTGTCAAAGTTCTTGGATAAGGATTTATTGGAAAAAGGCTTATTCGTACGACTGAACTTTTAGCTTGGTCATGTTCTGTCCCTCTCGTGTGGTGTAAATGCGCCAGCTAAGTACCAGCATGGTGTACGAACCGTAGTATTCCCAAAGTTAAGATAACAAGATACAAACGTGGACAGAGTTAAATGTAACACTATTTACAGGTAGGTCTGGGCATGACGGTTTCACCAATAAATTTTATACACATGAAGACAGCATCGGATCCATTGATTCACGCCTTTGGGAAGGGGTAATAGCAACTTTAAGGTTTTGATACAGAGCGAGCGGAGCATCTTCTGTGCCAGTTGGCTCCATGAAATAACTTGCCAAAAGAACCAAAGTAAGCATAAACTCTGACACACAGTATATAAACAAACAGCAATTCACAGTCATAACAGAGGTATCAGGCACCCATTCCATGGGCAATAAAGTGTACGTTAGACAGAATGACACTGAGAATAAAGCCTCATCAATAGGAACATAAAACAGACGAAGAAATATTTATAGCCAAAAAGGGATAGAAATCGCTTTGTACAATATTCGAAGCGCGTTCAGCAGCCATCTTGACAATAAAATGAACGAGAGTTATCCTCTAGATGTGTTCATGCACAAGCAAGGCCCATTGATATTCTGGGGATGTGCTGAGAGATTGAACTATCAAGGTTTATGGCAACTTAAAACGCCTTATAATGAGCCTTCCGATGCCAAGAGCTAGCCAGTATGACAGCCATGCTGACCTTCGATTAGAAATGCTGAAGTTGATGCCAACTGATTTTCCCTGGTGTCTTCTTGACATCACTGACTCAATTATGGGTTGATGGCATCAGGGCAATGGTGATGCTTAGAGCAAGATGGCTGCAAAATGCTCTTGCAAATCACAAACATACACCAAAACGGACTAAGGGGCTAGTCTATCTTCAAAAGTGTCTCTTGTTGATTTCACTCTCTTGAACATTAACAGTATTTTATATCAACGCACATCTACAATGCATTTCCTTTATAAGACGAGCGTACGTGAGAATTGAAAGAATGATACCTCCGGTGGTGTTGAAAAGTCTTTGACACAGACAGTTATTTCGCTTCTTGCTACAAGAATAAATTAGCTAGGCCTAATGATTTTCATACTGACGCATCAGCAAGCTACATGTATTTCAAATTTAAATTCACCAGTGGGATTGAAGCACACCGCAGTGATAAAACAAACAGAGCTGGATTCATTTGCTGCCAAATAACTGAGCTAGACCTGATGAAGAAGGTTAAAAAATACAATGATCAGTTCAGTAATATCGCCGGATTAGACTGTCCGTTGATCTATTTATTTCAGGAGTACAGCACTCTTAGAATTAAAGGTTTGTGAGCTTCTGAAAGACCTTTAAAGATTTTACGGCCAACACCAAAATGTACCCCGTGGAGATTTTTTTGATAAAATGAAAAACTCCAAATGGTTTTTGATATCGTGGACTTCACTGAAAAACCAGTATGGGGCATATCTGAGGTTATTAGCCGAAAAGCCTAAGCCTTTTTCTTTCTAAGAGTGTACCATACTGGATTCCCTTCAACATACTAAGTATACTATTGCCAACCATCTCAAAGTCCCAGGACTGCCAGCCACATGGAACCAGTTAAGAGACTCGTTTCCTTGACTGATCTTGGCTGAAATATTACACTATGAAATGTAGTTTATAAGTAACTTTCATATAGCAATACGGTTGTTGTAGTGGGCAAGAGTCAGTTAATAGGCCTGACATCAACTAAAAGTACTGGTCAACAGTCAATTGGTTAAAGTTGGAGCCGAAGCATTTGGACTCTGGTGAAACAAAGTAAAGAAGATCCTAATAGATCCAACAATTCCATGCTCCCCAAGAGAAATCATGGTTAAAAGCGATGGCACCTGGGTCTTTAACTTGACTTCCTACTACGCACATGTATATTTAACAATCGAAGTAAAATGGAAGATAAGACATAAAGTTCACCTTTTGTTCCTCCTCCTCCTACTGGAATTAAAAACTAACTGCTTTTCTGCAGCATATTGATGTATAAATAACGCTGAAAATGCAATAAAATATTAGACGAATATTTCTTTCAAATTCTCAGTACGCTCAGCCGAATGTCATGAGTTTTCGCTCGATGCCGGCTTTTCATTAGCAGCCGAGTCCCTATGTATAGACGCAGGTTCGATTCTGACAACAGTAGCTGTTTTTCTTTCCACTTGTGGCGAATATGAATCCTTGTCGCACCCTGTCGCTTCCTGCACCGTGACCTGTTCGTGAGTTACGAGATGTTTACCCTGATCTGATGTTGGCGACGATTCCCTTTCCCTGTCTGGTCCGTCACTATTGTTCTTTATGTAGCTAGCCTTGAAAGAAGAAGTCGAGAGGATTCAGTTAACGAAATCTCAAAGGCCAAACTCCACGCTGTGAATATATCAGTGAGGATAAGCACGAGATTTGCCTTGAAAACATACTGGTGTTTGATAAACCCGATATGTAAACAGTACTCCAAATAAAATGTAATCTAAAATCTCCGAGAGCGCTGTGTACTGAATACTTACTGACATGGGTGAAGAGGGCGGCGTACCACCATGAGATGCTTGTGATGATTGCCTGGTTGGTTGTCCAACAGACGATGTGGTGAGTGGCCTTGACATTGAAGTGTGAGACACGATGGAGATCCTCCGCGAGGCCGTTGATAGGGTGCGTCGCCTCATGGAAGCGCGGCGGAGCTCGCCATCGTCATTCTCTTCCTGCAAAGGGTAAGATGGCAGCATTTAGTTAAGATGAAGCATACATGGACATCCACCAACATTAAAGAGACACTTTGAAGTCAATCTACGAAATGCAAACCATATTTCTGATAACGTAACGTCCGTTCAATCAAAACCATATAAATCGAAAGAACATAAACCGCGTTTGTTAAGTCTGGTGTTCTCTCATCACCGTTGTTGGGCGATACAAGAAGCCTACCATGCAATCAGTTTCGTTCACCAGTTTTTCGGTTCATCATCAGATGGCGATGGACTATGGTCAACAACATTGATCAAGCTTGTTAACAAACCATTTCATGATTCTACCCATACTCCGGCGCAGGGATAGTAGAGTGGTAAGGCGATCCTGTAATATGTTTCAATGTCATGTCTGCTTTGGAGAACGGATTCTACCCACCATGCCTCCGACGGTGGCATGCCAAATATTCTGATGTAAACTTCGGGATTCTATAAATTACTAGCAGTTCACGTTGTCACGATGCTATTGACGTGTTTCTACAATCTGCTGCAGAGGAGACGGACCGATTGTGTGCTTACATCATCTGAAAGAATATTATTTTCATGTGCCCGCCTCCTCCTCATCTCGATGAGAAGCTCGCGGAATTCATCCCTGAGTTGTTCTATCTTGTCGGTCAATGCATGCTCTTCCGAATCAAACGAGGCCTCTTCGGGAGAGTCGACCTCTGCCTTTAACTCCTGCAGTTGCTGTTGAACGCTTTGCATTTTCGTTTGGAGCTGAAATGGATAATCAGCATGTTACTCCAATAAACACATGTACATGTATTTGATTCACATTACAATTGTTTTCCAAGCTACAGATATCAGCACATATCTGGAACATATCTGAGACGAGAATGTAACGATTCTTTCTGCAAAAAACTGAATCTTTTGACGTGATAAGAACTAGAAAACGTTTACCTCTTCGATGGAAGGTTCAGGCATTTCTTGTTGAGGATCGTGAAAGGACTCCATTCGGCGACTGGAATGCTCGCCGGGGATGCGGCGATTGGATAGGAGGTTGGCCAGCATATCCATCTGGAATTAAACATACTTTTATAGTAGATTAGATTATCAATGAAGCTCTGTAGTACCACGGGGTGTAGAAGTAGAAAAAGAATATCATATCGTGCATGTTCTCAAAACAAATCGTATTAACAGTCGCAGCCTTCGATCTTACACCCATTCTTATTTCTACCACATGCATTTTACATCAACATTAGGAACGGTTACCATAGTGATAACAAAATGTCTTCAGTTTTCAACTGTACTATACAAACCTTCATGAGGATTAGGTGTAGCCAAAGAAAATGCTATATTTGCAATTATGGCATTTTACACCCGCAATGCCTGAAGATGTAATTTTGTTATTAAGCGATACAACCGGGTAAACCGCAATCCCCGTTCATCATATCATCATATGGACATGAAATATTCATTTTAGCGACTAGTTTTTGACTACTCCATTAGTAAGGGGAGACTATAGGCAGGAAACTGGTAGGTCAGATTAAGTTACACAAAGTCGCCGATAGGCATCTCTCCTATCTCACATACATACAAACTATTCATGGTTGTACGAGGATGTGGTAAGTTAAATACTGGCACGACCGAGTCCCTTAACTGTGCATCGGTCTCCCGAAGATGACCTTATTCGAGCCGAAGATTCCCGCCTCATAGTTCCCCTTTAAGAGCAGATATCCCCCATATAAACTGCTGTCTTATAGGAGTGATGTTTCCGAACACCACATGATTTGGTGAACCATGGCATTTCAACCTACTCAGAAACTCCGTGGATCTTCTCGCATGGTAATCATTGATCATTTCAGAAAAAGTGTACCATTCCTTTCATATTATGATACCTTATTATGAATTCGTGCATAAGAAATCAATCGTTAAAAAACGAACGTGTGTGATGATTATCAAAGCTTATAAATAATTGTATTGACTTCTTCGGAGATGAACGTACTAGATTGGAATCAGATATTTCACAACGGAAAAGAAAAGATAAAGAATAGATATATCATCATAAAAAAGATATCAGCAAAACAAGATGTAAAAGCTGAGTTTGTGCAACCGCAGATTCTTTGGCCCGCCATCAGCCATTTATTAAACGGACTATTCACCAATGCGCCCACTGGCATGTCAACGAGGCAGGCCGCAATAATTGTTATCCGGTATTTATTCCATCTCGATAAAACAATACTGCTGATCGTGATGTAATTTAGACCACTGGCTTCAAGCACGTAATAGCCAACATTACCCAGTTTTGCCGGTGGAGATATGCGCCTTGATTGATGTAAACTTATCCATCAACTACACAACCGGAGTGGAGGTGATTTGTCAGCGGTAATTAGGCGCATCATTGTGGTTTTATGGTTATACATCACGGTAATATGCGGTTCATAATGACCTGCCCCACAATCTCGTTAGTTTTGGTTATAAAATTATTCGTGATTATAGATATCAGGTCAGTCCCAGCTAAGGAAAACTGCCGCCCGCCTTACATGTACTAGTTAATGTGTTCTTAACGGTTATTTCATCCAGAAGCAGAACGCTTCAAAATAAGCTTTAGGACCAGCCTGGATTGTGCCGCAATTCTAAGATGGTCGCCAAAAACCCAAAATATGGCTGCCGAGCAGCCTAAAACTGACTTGAACACATTCCTGCGGGGTTTAGGTTGACTTGGATTTTCGGAAATGCGTGCATCTAGGGGTATACACTTACATGTACAGCACATTGGCCCCAGCACCTTCTTATCTAATCCCAACAAGATGACAAAGGAAGGATTGTTTCACTAATCTACTGTCATGTAACTGACTCTCATCCATGAGTGATTAGTCTCGCTGACATAGAAAAGGCATCCATCACAGTTTGTGTCAATATTGTCAAAGCTAATTTTTACAATAAAAAAACTAATTTTGTTTTCATATTTCAGTAATGAAGTACATGTACGTGCACCGGTAAATGAATGAGAACAAAGCTTTGCACGATACCACTCGGTCGCTTCAACAGGTGTTGCCAAACTGATGATAGTCACAGCTAATGAAAGGAATGATACATGAAGGAGTTGCACTTACCTGCAGAATGAACTCATTTGTCATGATCTCGGGCTTAGGCACCAAACTTTGGTCACATAATACTGCCATGCGCACTTGACTCCCATACGTGATGAAAGAGATAGAGAGCGCTACTTCATCCCGCGGAGGCATCCAGTAAATGATGTCCTTAATCCTCCGCGAGGCAAAAGTCTGCTCAAGGCTTGGTCCCATTAGGTTACTTATGACACAGGTACTATGGTTGTAAATGGCACTCAGAATCCTATGAGCGATACATTCAGGAAATATGTACAACAGAATTGAGGTAAGGCCATACATTATCGGAGGGTCAGCAGAATTTTTCACTTCTTCCATGCGGTGGCGGAACTCCCATAACCTTGGTATAGCGCCTTCCGTGTTTGTGGGAAGCGGGATATCTAACATGGTGAACCCGTTACCCATCTTGATCTTAGCGAATCCTTCCGAGCGGAGATCAACAGGCATTGTCGCTAGCATATCAAATGGATTCTCAACCCCTAAACATTTTTGATAGTGACGTATGCATCCGGTGCATACTGA
Organism: Lineus longissimus; assembly: GCF_910592395.1. NCBI lineage: Eukaryota > Metazoa > Nemertea > Pilidiophora > Heteronemertea > Lineidae > Lineus > Lineus longissimus. The sequence goes on along the minus strand of NC_088312.1, from coordinate 6,776,005 downwards.
CATTATGACATCATTCATAGAGCTTCTTGTGACCTGTTTTACCCGGGTGAGCGCTTCCATGGAAAAAGGTTCCGACCAGACGACACGTTTCTGATTGGTTAACGGTGGCCCGTGGAACAAGTTGTAATCCCGTCGAGTGAAGATCCATTTGTGAATAAAAACTAAAGGTCCTACGATAATCGCACGAACTATATTGAAAAATAAAATCCGACTCGCGAAATTAGGTTTTGTGCTACAGCTAGGTGAGCTATCGTCTGCAAGAGACTTCATGAGTATGTGTATCATTGATATTCCATCTGTCATGCAAGGATGCATCCGAAATATAAGCACTGTATCCTTGTCAGGGCCAAAATTGGATAAAACGTGTAGCTCCCAAAGTGGCATTTCGTTATTTAGTGACACACTAGCTAAATCTGATATGTACTCCTCGAGATCTTCTTTTGTAGCAATTGTTTGTGGGACAGGAATCACGTGGTTGTTGATTGAGAAATTATCATCGTTAACCCAGGCGTATCCCGCTTTGAGAGGAATGATCTTTTTCGTGAATCTAGGATAAATCTTTTTACCGTGTTTATTTTCTGCACAGACTAACCTTGCATTGATTAAATCCTTAATCCTACCGAGTGATAATCCATTTTCTAGCGTCAGTAATGACTGAACCACCATCTTGTTGAAGGGAGTGTCGTGTAACCAATATGCATCCTGGTTCGAGACAATATCCGAGCAACAACAGGAACATGTCCACATATTCCCGCCACAACAACAGCAACAACAATCTATACAACGCCTCAAAATGACGGAGAACGGAACTAGAAAACACACAAGGCCCATCGCCGGGCAAAACAACGCTAAGGCAAATATCAAAAATATTATGCTAAGGAAAAAAGATGCCAGCAAACTTTTGTCTGCTGGGTGTTCTAATCGTTTATACGGGGCGCTCGGAAAGTGAAGCGGATGCTTCTCCATGTTGATGTAAACAGCTTCCCTGTCTTTCCTCATGTTGTCTATTGAGGTGTTAGTGTTCGTAGTGAAGTTATCCTCGGGTTTCCGTTCAATACTATTGTTGTGGTCGCCAGGCTTTGGATTGATATTGTCCGTGGGGTATTCCGATGATTGTACACTGTCGCATGTCATGAACTCACTCTGGACGCTCACGCGAGATTCGCTCACTTTCGGGGGACTAGAGCACTTCTCCGCCCATGAAACCACGTGGCCCTGACCGTGTTCGGCCATCAGTATGAGGAGGGTGAGCTAGGCGTTGGGCAGCCCAACCTGCAGGAACAAAATAGGAAAAAGTATAAGATATATATGTATTGAAATATGAAGGAATTGAGGTTTTCTGCAGTAGGCTTATCGTATCCATGCCAGTCCCCTGATTGGGATTGGGTTCGACCATCGTTTAAACTAAATCACAACCCTGCTCCATCTGCAGGATAAAGAATGTCGGTCAATTCCAAGTCGCCCCGCTCCTTCTTCAAGTGCAATGACCATGAGCGGAAAGTTTGGATTCTGGCGTCATTACATTGGCAAAGGCTGTTAACAAAAAGGAAAAAAAGGAAAAAGGAGAAGTGAAATATCAGATATCCGGAATAACAAACAATGTTACAGATGGACTAGGGATTGAATCTTATCTAACTTCGCCGCTTCATCATCTTACGGTGTCGCGCCTGTAATCCGTACAGTTTGAACTATGCTCTTTATTATCAGAGCTGCCTTCACCTCGTGAATAAAGAAGACTATGACCATCCCAATGCAAATTGGCAGCTTGGTCGACAGATAAGATCGGATAGCAGCTATCTAAGTTACTCCCATTTCAACCTTGTTAAAAAGAGCAAGCAAGACCACATCAAAAGGTGATGACAGTTTGATCCACCTTCGATGTGGGAATAGACGAACCAGAGGATATATCAGCGGCTTGAAAGAGATACATTTGGCTGTAAGGGTATGATTCACACCTTCAACTATGGTGGCAGAAGGCCATTTCAAGCATTCTTGTGCCTCATCCAATGGGTTGAAAATACACATGCATAACATAATACAAAGACTTCTCTTTGAAAACGATTTTCATAAAACATAATGCAATCAACCCAATCGTTACCAAAGTTGGTCAGTTGACCAGCACTTCATGATATACAGTAGTTACATTTGACTACTTGAATACTTGTACGTCACTCCCTTGAAACAACTCGACAGATATACTGACAGTTGTGACCAGCTGTTGTGGGCTGTTGCGCTCCCATGTTCGTCATTGATAGAGCCACTGTCTTCTCGATTCTAAGCCATCAGATCAATAAACGTTCTATTATCGTTCTCTCTCTCGATTTTTGGGGTAAGAATATATCTTAATGACTAGAAAAGGCTCTTTCAACAGATTCAAGGCTTTGTCAGTCGATGAGCAGCCGCGGCGAGTAATTAACGTTCCCATCCGACGATGCTTCTCTTCGAATCCGGCGAGATTTATCCTCTACTATACACAAAAACCACAGCTACATATATTTGTAATATGTTTCACCAAGGCACTCCTTTTCAAGCCCGGTCTATTGGTCATATATTTCGCCCATGACATCTTCTCCGGCTTTTCAAAGCCCACTGGCCATGTTTTTCACCAAGGCACTCTCTAACCTTTCCAAGCCCATGCTATTTGGTCATATATTTCACAGGCATTCCCAAGCGCACTACATTTCTCCATCTGTTCACAGCCTTCGCGTCAATCGGCAGCGGGATAATGATGGATCAGACTATCGGGACATACCTCGGGTGGTTAGATAGAGCTGGAGATGGTAGCATGATAGAAGGTGCCACCATGCTACTTGGCAGTTTATCATGATCAAAGTGTCAACGCTATCTTGGTGGATTACCCGACTTCAGTGACAGTCGATTGATGGGTATTACTGTGTGGCTGTAAGTCATGACTAAATCTGACATTGCGAGTATCGGCGAAAGGTAGAATTCCAGAATCGCTTCAGAGCACTGAGCAAAGCAGCGGCAAGCACAAAAGTGTGATTACCAGAAACTTCTTCAACCAGTTGCACCAATCAAATAGACTTCGTGAGGAACGTGAACATCCCAGATGACAGCACTTTGTAATCCTGCAAATGAATTTACCAGTTCTGACTATATAGCCTCGATCGTGTCTTCAAATCAAAGAGATGACTCCCACTTTTTCTTTTGACAAAGTTGTGCCCTAAAGATAAATCGACAAAAATTATATTAAATAGCAGAAGTAAGGGCCACCCATCCGCTGCTTTTTCACCGAACTATTAAAACTAGCTCTTGACGCTTTGGCTTGCACTCAGGATGCCTGATGACAATCGTCTGCAACAAAAGAGTCATATCGAAATATCAAGGTCAAGCCTTCAGGTCAGATTTTCTGTCCGATGAAAATCAATGAAGTTGTCTAAAGCTCGTACCTCAAGTGAGATTCCGTGAATATCACTGACTGAGACGTCACGTAAGATGGAAGCATTTCGTATTGTTTCCCTCAATTTTCACCATGTCCCAAAATGAGCGCCAAAAAACAATTCGGGTCAAACAAGACATGAAGAGGGAACTGAATGGATCGGTTTCTGTGTCCGAAGGCATTGTCCTCCTCAAAAGACTCCGGATTCGTGAAGGAAAGGCTTTAACGACAACTCTATTGTCGTGATAGCTGCTGAATGGACTATAATCACACTATCATGCGAAGAAACTGGATGGAAATCCTTATACCGTCGGCATCAGTAATCGATTTATGTATTGAACGAGAAGCCGCATGTACAGGTTGAGCGGACGTGCGGCCGGTTGCATGGATTTCATTCACCGCTCAATACATCAAGGGTGTGGCAAATAGAAGCAATTGGGCAATGCGACATGGATATTCACCCGTGGTATTCCGTTCCATACATCTATGTAACTCAATATAATTGACATCGCCTTACGCTTCATGTAGCAATGTGATTGACGAACACAACACTTATCTCAACCATCACCAATCAGGAAACGCAGCAAAATTCGATAATTGCCTTCATATTCATGTAGTAGTATCGAGCTTCATTCAACTTTACATGTAACTCCATGAAAACCTGATCTGTCAATGGGGCCTCGCCTGCAGGTGAGGTTTCCATGAACATCTGGCCATGCCCATGCTTGCCAAAAAAACGTGCGTTATTGAAATTGTTTTCCGTGGCTTCTCCGGCTTTCCGGCAAAAATTCTTCTGACTGCAGTCCACGTTCATGATATTGATCTTGGGGGCCGTTAAGAGCAACGATATTGGTGCCTTACCTCAGGGCATGTCCGAGAACCACTCTCCAATATACGAAAGTAATGGAGTGCACTGAATATATTCCCAAAATGGCCACCAGGGATGCTACAGGCCATCTTTAATATTTTGTATTCACATAGTATCACAGCTATTGATACATATATATTGATAGCATGATAGAATCCCAGTCGACACGTACGGGTTCAAGGCCTATAGTCAGCATGTACATGTACTGTTCAATGCACATGTCGCTGTGCAATCTGCTGATTCTGAATCGATGAAATAACACACAGATGGCTAATATTCCTATGTTATTGATAATTTATGTCATATAACGGTTATTTGTGCTGTTGGTAGAGCCATTAAAGGAACAACTTGGAACCCATTAGGTGTTGGGTTTTTTCATACGAAATAACTTGCAGCTGGGCCGTGACTTCACGAAACAGGATCATTGAAAAATCACTAAACTGCCATAAACAGAGACCTGCCTGAAATTCGCAAGCCATCTTCAAAATCGCCTTACAACATGAGCAAATCATGAATTTATTGTATGGCGGGCAATTTTAGTGACATGCCGGGGCGTGATCACCTCATGGCGCATGCCAGTGGCCATCTAAATCCCACGGCCAAGTTGTCGCTTTAACACTTCACTCTTGGTCGGCGAGCTCTTTAGAAAGTCTCGACTCTCATATACTGTGTGGAGATGTCCTCTAAAGTGGGAAAGTCGTGATTACAAACGTGACTTGGTTACCATGGTCGGAGGTCCAGTAGTCTCTATTAACTCGATCTACCCTTGTAGATAAACTCGATATATATATATCCGGGCAGATTTAGAACTTTCAACTCCTTCCTCGGCGGAAACAAATGTTGCCTTTAGCACAGACCGGGCATGCGAAATATGTTTGGTATCCTCAATTGTTTGGATGACTCCTCGCTATTTATCATAGAATTCTTGTTTCATTTGCCTCCATTTATTTTGGTATCAATACGATATCGTGGATCAGATGACTCTACAGATCGAGTTCCCGACGAGGATTTCTCATACTGATTCGATCAGTGCACTCGCTTGGCTCCTGCAGTCTTGTTTTAATAAGATGTACAGATCTGGCAAGATGGGGAAAAAATGTAAGGCAGTTTTTATCCGAAGCCAATGGGTTCACTCCGTGAGAAGAAGAAAAACCATTCTAACTACACATCCGCACATAGACAACGTACATGCCAATCTATTTGAACAAACGAAATAAAGAATCTAAGCAATTTATAATGACGAAATGATTCGATAGCATCAAAAATATATGAACAATTTTTATTATATTAATTATGAATCCAACGATAGGGCAGCATTGTTTCTGAAACAATCCATGCTGCAATTAACCATTGCTCTGACCCCGAAATAGGTTTTTGCCCTCTGTTTTTCCCAATATATAATATATCAATTTATTTTTTATTGGCATGAATGGTAATTGCAATAATTACAATTTCCACGGTATTACACATGTATTTAATTACAATATCATACGCTGTACGTTAATTGTATGCACTGTTTATTCGGCGTGCTTATCATTTTTCGATATCATTGTTTCAATAACATTTTACCACAAATAGTGACTTTTTGTATCATGTTGCCATGAATTATCGACACGCAATACTATAGACAACTAAATTTTCCGATATTTCCGCAATGTCTTCCGCATATAGACCTTAAAACATCGTTTAAAGAACCAATTCAGGCAATTTTGAATTTCTCAAATTTAACGAACGACTATATAAACTCGGATTACGAGCGCTTTGTGTTTTTTTCTCGATATAAACATGCCAAAGAAGTGTGATGTTGCATGAAAACTCAGCATCATAAATCCATGTTTACTTGTAGCAAAACTACTGGTGAAAATATTACCCCCTCTTTGCGCCCCGATACTTTTAGAAATCGCTATTGATTTGGCCTACATATTACTGAACCCAAACCTGAAGCGTGATACTGGATCCACCCACCAATAAGATCCGAAGCCCGACAATACCGATTTGTACCATGTACTTCATCGATGGGTAGAGTTGGGAGATGGATATGGCAGCCTATCGCTTCGCAGGATTTCCGAGAACCAGACGGAATATTTGCTCGGAACTGTCTCTCGCTGCCTTGGGTCGATAGCTCACCATGAATGCTAACACTGACAGAAAGTGCTGCCATATTCAGATATGTTATGAATATCACTCTATTCATATGTCATCTTTAAGACGCGAACCATTACATATGTATATATGGGTTTCAGGTTTAGCAGACAGTAATGGGGAAAAGTATCCTCCAGCGAGAGGCTTACGACCGCTTTAAATTATTTATCATTGCCAACGACATTCTGCGGATTTGGTTTCACGTCAGATCGATTCGTGGACATTCATTCATCCGAAAGGAAAGCTTATCACCTTCAATTTGAAATTCATAGAATTATGGCAATCTTTCCGACAGAAAGCATAGTAAGAGAATCGCTTCAGTTTCAAGCCCGTGTGTATAAGTTGTTCACTTATGAATCAGTTTTGAATAAGATAATGTGATGAGGAGACATCTATCTTGACCCTCTACATGTATGTATTGACCTCGCTCAGCTCTCAGGCAGAGGCTACAGGTTCAGTATTGGAGACATCGGCTAAAACTGTTTGCGTGACATTTACGTAATGGTGATAGGAAAATGTTCTTTCCAATTCACCAATTCCACTGACAATTTTTTAACAAAGGTACAAATTAGACTGATTTAGTGGTGGTTCCTAAGGTCTAAACATCTTGTTACAAATATGAACTTTTTCGTTTTGCCTGAGGGACAAAGCAGTAACGGTGGTTATTTATGTATATACTTTTTATTGTTCTTTTCATTTTGTTTATGATTTTCATGAATTGTTAATAAAATACTAAAGGCAATTTTCAATGTGAGTACTACACCTATTATTAGTTATTTATGAACTATTCCATCAAAAAATGAACAATGGATCGCATCTTTGCTTATAAAAACGTCTTATGTGTGGGTCGGCAGATGCAAAATGTGTGAAGTGTATACTTTATCAAAATTATTATGATAGGAAAAAAAAATTGCGTGGGATGGTGAGTTGAGGCTGTGTAATAAATGGTTTATCACATCCCCTTTGAACGATACACGTTAACGAATCTTAAATAGTGAAAACACACCACTCTCCCGATCTTTATGGAGGCATGGGCAGATTCGTATAACTTGTCCAAAGATTGGGCCCCCAAGGTTTCCCGAAGATAAAGAGAGAGCCGCCGCCGGCTCTCCTCTTATCCAATTAATGAACAAACTAAACCCAGACAAAACTCTCACTGGCACTTGTATGGATATAGGTCCCTTTTGTTCTCAAATATCACAGCTTTTTGGAACATAAGCTTATAGCATTTGTGTCGAAATTACTCTCGATATTTAAGAACCAGTCCGTTAACTACCAAGACCACTGCCACTTGATTAGCACAAGTCAATAAACTGTGGTATAGAGACTGGTAACGACCCTTGTCTGGATTCAGATATACGTATTCTGGTAGATTTATGGAGCATACATGATTAGGTACCAGTCTAGGCATGATTATATCAAGCTTATGTGAGATTAGCTAAATGTTTTATGACATTGGGGAAGACATTACGTAACTATAAATCAAATTATAGCAGAATATGTTCTAATGAACGTTGCCAGGGTGACTTGATTGATATTGTGGATGAAACAGACTTCAAACGTTTATGAACTCGGCTCTTAGACTGCACTACAGCGTACACTATAATCAACCAGCGTCCGCTAGCGTCTAGAAAGGTTAAACGTCATCAAAATAATAGTCAGGTGGTCATAAACTAAATACACGTACATGTACATGTACACACGTAAATTTTACACATTTTCTGAACATTTCATGACCTCGGACCCAGTCAGATGGTAAAATGTGATGACCTTTCTGGCCTAGTCAGATGTTAAAATGTGATGTTCCCCTCTATGTCGACACTGTGGTATGTTTTGGACGATGTTAATATCATAACAAGCCTAAATCGTCTTCGTTGGTACCTACATGTATGTATATATGTATTTATGTTCCCATAAAAGCTTGGTCTGCATAATGAACAAGCAGTGAGAAGTAAATCAATCCAGCACGATGAACTGTCAACAGCATCCGTTTTAAATAAAAGGCAACGTCAATTTGCTTTTAGGCCATTCAACGCATTCCCACTCACAGGACACGAGATATGAAAGCGAAGCATAGTGGACTGGCACATTTACAATAGTGTCGAGTTCGTATAGCCTTCTAATAGTTCTGGTAGTGTATATGTAAATGAAAAACTAAATTATTAGTTACCTTACCTTTGATGTTGCGAAAAAACTGCAACTTTGTAATGTCACCGCCAATACAGGGGAAATGGTAACATTAATAATCCAGAACTGCGCTGAAAAAAAATCCAATTACATTCGGGGTTTTTTCTCGCAAATTGCATTAGTCTCTGAAGCCTTAGGAATAAGAGAAAAATTCATTCGCTTTAGCAACGAATCCTTCCCAGTCGTGCGATGAATGTGAAAACAGCAAAGAGACTGCTTTCAAACTTAGTTACAAAATCTAAGATAACCTTGTTTCTTCAATTCAGTACACTCTTAAAATTTATAAGTAAAAGACGGATGTATAAGTGTAGCACATCTAATTTGACAGTTCCTATTGCACCAACTGTTTACAGCCTTGTGTTGAGACGGGGCAAGTTATGGCGGGCGTGGTGAAGTCTCGGCGATCGAAACGGTGAAACCAGACTCGAGACTGCGGAGCTAATGCAGTCATAGATATCTATCGGATTAGTCCTGTGGTGGAAATAAACCCACCTGTGTTAGTGATAATGGCATCGACAAATATTCATTCTGCCTGAGCTCCTCTTTTTTCTTTCTAGTTCTCTTACTGCTATTGGCGGATTTTTTCTCTGAGCTGGATTATTGAATCTCGCCTGGCAGAAGCGTAATCTCATCAATCGTGCCTAAAAGTGTTAATTTGTTTGGATGGCAACTACTGCAGTGGCTACTGTCAATAAATTGGTGTGATACTAGAGGCGACAATGTCTGGAGCAGCGTGCATGCTATCAGCTCATTCAGAAATTTAACGTTACTTCTGGGCATTACTTCGACATCATTAGGGGTGTGCATCAAATGGCGGTTAGTAGGAACATGTATGCTCCCAACCATAGGCCTTCTCCAATAAACCAACTAGACCCCATGTGAGTGATGGCAGGCAAGACTTAAAAAAATTTATATTCAAAGCTGGCAAGAAATATGCATTCTCAATACAAACCAACATTTCAATAACCGGCCCCAGGATATTGAATGACAACCCATGCTCGCATTTTCATTTCACTTCATTATCGATTGACAAGAAAAAAACGCAACACCAGCTAACATGTGTTGAAAATGGAGAGTTAACGAATTGAACAGGCTCCGTCCATTGCAAAATTGATTTTGCACAGCAATCAGCAAATTGGTGTTAGATGTCGTACATGTAGTTTGTAAGGTGGACCTTTTCCAATGTAACCGTCGCATTGGCATGAAGTGAAATTCGTACAGTAAGCTTACATTCTGTCATCCTAGTCATCCTGAGGAAATCAAGGGTTGATGTTCGCTTCTCCGCCGTCTCTGTTCGTGTGCAAGGCCGGAGAAGCGAACATTAACCCCTGATTTCATCAGGATGCCACAGAGTGTACAAAGGACCAGTGTGTTTGACAAGGTGTGGTATTCTTTGTAATGACTTAAGAGACCATGGTCTCTGCTAGAAAACGGAAGAACTTTCAATCTAAATGGAAAAGCAAAAAAAGTTTGCGGCACAAGTCAATCTACCCGTGCTTTGAATACGAATTGACACGAAAATCTCATCTTGATGAAATAGGATTTGCATATTTTATCTGCACTAAGCTTATGAACCTGCTTCTGTACATAACAGTTCGTAAATAGGCAAATAAACAGATGCAATATTGCTTTTTCAGGATTGATTTATCGATTTGCAACTAACTTGGCATAAGCAGCAGGAAGGTAGTGCATCCTGAAACCGTAGGCTGATATGTCACATGTTGCTGTGATCAGCATACGCATCCAGAGATGCCCGCCAGAAAGAGATGTTTGTTTTCGAATGATTTCTAAACAAAAATTTGGTGAATTTCTGATGATGCCGTACACTCCGACTTTGACGAGTTCTCCTCGAGTTCTTCTCTGGATGGAATTCAACATAATTTGTACTCTCATTTTCTCAGAAATTTTTTCATCCTTCTGATTCTGAAAAATTTTCAAAGCCAAAATTTTTGGGGGGCTGAAGATGTTTCTTCATTTTGAGCAGAAAAAAAACAAGTGAAAAAAATATTTGTAAATGTAAAATAGGGTGCTGATGGTGCAGGGAAATAGACTCGTAGTTACATGTAAAAACAATGCCGTATTATAGTGCCCCAGTAATAATGCATACGCATTTGCTGAATTTGTAAATACAGTATTTGTGTATCTGTCTCCACGACGGCAATGTTGAAATTTACATTCAGTACGTTTAAACGCAATTGGAAATTTTCAAATTCAATTACAGATTTCAAATTTTCAACGAACGACGTTGACTGCACCACTTACCAAGAAAAGATACAATCATAAAGGAAACGCTGTTCCTTTCAACGAGCTGCAATGCGCATCGGTTTTTTTCTGCAATCATTTAATGCACAACGGCAAACTCTCTCGTTTGAAAAAATCTTCTTTTGACAAACTGCCTCCTTAAGCCGCATAAGAATCATCCCTCCAATCTCATGATAGTCATACAGGTCGTTATGACATATTAAAGAAGGTAAAAATGGGTTTTCTTACGAGCATTACGGATGGGGTCTCTTCACGTGAATGGGCATGGTGCTAGCGCTGCTTACTAAGTGGCATGACTACAGATAAGCAATTCTGGTATTTCTTGGAAAATTGCATATGTCTCATAGATTTCTTTGTTTTATGGTTATATTATGTTAATTACATTATTATCTTGCGGCGAGGGGCACCACTTCGTTACTTATGAGTAGACCTATCTGCCGCGATAGTTTACTGATGTTTTGATGTTCTAGCAAAAGGTACTTGAAAAAAGGAGTCGCACTCATCTCCCATAAAGCATTGAAGGCTGAATGCAGGCGAAGCAATCACCATTTTGGCCAAAGCAGAGACTAGATAGAGACATTGCATGGGACCAAGGAAGCAGAATTTTACTCCGGGGCCAACGAGGTTGGAAGACAGAGACGAAACTGCTGATGGGATAAGTCATATTAAGACTTACTTGAGGTGCTAGAAAGGCCCGCGGAGAGGACCAGAGCACCTGCGACAGGCGATACTCTCCTGGTGCTAAGGCAAGAAGATAAAAAATAAGGCGATATCAATATGAATAGTGACGAGTAAATTCAATCATCTTGCTTCTGTAAGGCACAGAATGGCAGAGTAATGTTTTAAGTTTAAACCTTCAAGCATTTACTTACTTGCTAATGGCTCTTCGTCCCCAGTCGGAGAAGTATTTACTACGATGTATATTGGTCGAAGTGCAATTATACGTGTACATCCATTATTGCAGTTACAATATGGAATATCACCAAGTGGCTATTGTACAATAAGGTCACCCTGATGACGGTGCGATCAAAATAAGATCTTTCAGGAAGGAAGTTCTTCAGTTCTGCATGAAATATGATTACTTATTCATACAGAAGATCTGCAAAAGAATCAGTTGTAAACCTCTGACCAACTTTAAGTAGAGCATTTTCTGAAAAGTTGCATTAACAGATTAGTCATCTGTGGTGTGTATCACTATCCAAGAATAGATGATAGAAGAAGCGATGCCAGACACTTGCTTACCGATTCATAATGCTAGGCGTAACCATAGAGAACGGAAAGGCAGCAACAATACCGCCAGTTCTTTTTCCAATACCATCACGACTTCTTCCAGTTGATTAATTATTCATCATAATGGCATTACTTATTCATCAAAATTGTATCATCACGATCTTCTATAACGCGGTATGAAACATAGGTCCGTCACGTACAGGCCTATATATAAATCAAAATGGTATTAGAGTCAATCTCTCACTTTTCTAATTGCTAAACAGGGTTCAGAGCAGACTACCTAAACCTCTGATTAAAGGCAAGCAAGGTGGGTATTGAAGTAAATGGCAGAACTAGATATATAATATCCACAGAAGAAGGGACGGAATCACTTTATCAATGTAGGACCGACAGGCGCGGAATCTGACTCCTGGCCGGACAAGCCATGCCAGGTAATAGGCCTTAATAGGACTGGTATCTACCGAATGCACTCCTCTGAGAATTCTACAGGCTGTCATACAAAACACACGAACATGGTATAGAATAACTTAAAAACCTGTCGAGTTCTGATCAATATCAAATTATCACTCTTAATGACACATCAATATAGATTTTAAACCTTGTGTAAATTGGTCTTGACTAGAGATGCGGACCTATTTCATTGGCTGTATAGTTCCCGACTTCTCTTAAGTCCTTGGCGATGCTAGAATCGGCACATGTTGTAAAGAGTTGATAAACGTAGGCCGAAAGATTTTTGCAAAAACGTCTACCTGTAGATATGGATAATTAACCTACAAGCAAAAATGACTGATAGTGCAAATGACAATTGGAGTCATACTTACGGTTGTAGAGGTCAATTCCTGCCATCCTTCGAGAAGAAAGTCGCGGCGAATACCCTCCAATATGTTTTCTGTCTCCCGAGCTAGCTCCCCTCGGTGTGCGTGATCTCGCTAGCTCACAAGGTCAAGGTCGAACCCCTTTGCATCCTTGGCAACGGGAGCGAAGAGACGTGGCGATCAACAAACCCAGTTCCAGGGCTTGGCTTATTCCGCTGGCTCGGTTCAAGAGCGGGCTGTAACCACGGCAACTGTTGATTCACTCTCGTTCGTGCAGTATGTATGAATGACGGTGTTTTCTCATCGAGTTCTAATGTTTCCCATTGCAGTCCAATATGTTTCTGGTTGTGTTCGCGAACAAACAACCATTAAGAAAGTTGGTAATCGTATATGAGCAGTTAATAAGAATGGGCACACTATTTCTCAGAATGTTTGATCTACGGTTTCATTCTTCGCATTTGTTCTCGCAAATGCTACTCGCTGCTAGCAGCTGTTCGAGGTAGCCAGCAAGAGAAGCTGGTGGGCCTCCAATTGTCGTGTTATGTAGAATCATTCAAGACGATCCGTCTTAGACTTCTAGGTATATTGAGCCCGAATGATTCTCCCCGAATACGCCTCTTAGACTCGACACTTCTATTCTTGTCCTTAAAGGTGCTGTAATTTGCTGATAGAGCTCCCTGTTCCCATAATTCCAACGTAGTTCCGATGTCAGACTCTATTTACCATTCAAGTCCAATGTTCTCTGTGTATTCCACTAAAAGCGAGCACGAAGTTTTGTAGCAAATCAACAAGTCCGTCTACAAGCAGGTGCAAATGGTAGTTGATAAAGTATGGAATTAGTGAAACCTTGGAAACACTGATAAACCTTGGAATATTCAATGTAAACCATGGAATCACTGTGCAAATAGCGCGGGAAATCGGGTGCGTTCCTTCCACGATTTATACCCTCCCAACTGACAGTCTCGTCCCAGCTGACTTTATTGATAGCAATTTGCCAGTTAGTTCAGAAGCCAACATTTTTAATGTGGAGGATGACGTCATCAATTGGCAATGCGCTGTGGTCGTTAAAATATTTTATTTCTCTTCAATGGAAGCAAAAATTAGTTTTTATGATTGTTTTGTATTCCATAGACGATAAAGTATTATGCTCGGTACTAGATGCACGAGATCATAGGACAAACACACACGTGAATAAAAAAACCGCTTAGAACTGGTGACGTCACAAAGATCTCTGCATCCCTCGATGCGTACTGGAAGATGTAAGAAATCGCTCACGGCGAAGGAAATTTTCATCCGCAAACTTCGGTAATAAACATACATGACTAGGCTTCTTTTATTCATCGTTTGTTATAAAATATCAGTCAATCATAGACAATTAGGCCTAGACATAGTCGTCAACCTTATCCATGCATAATGCATGACAGGCCCCCAATTTTCTCTGTATCACCCTGTATGAACAGACCGATCCGTAGTTCAAATAGGCCCCGCGTGGTGGTGGCGTATTTATAAGCGGAGCGCTATTGGTTCATATTATGGGTGTGTGGTGGGCGTGTCTTCCCATATTTGGGAGATCAGTACTGTACACTGGAGGCGAGGTACAACTGGGTTGTTCTAAAATACAGACTATTGAATCGGATATGCGACAGATTCCTAAATTACCATAAAATTCCGATCTGATCATGTAAGAATAAGCTCCAAATGTTGATTCGTAACCACGTTAGGTTCGAATGGCATTATTTCATGTTTTTATGCATTTTTAGGACTGATTCCAAGGTTTATCACTGGTTCCAAGGTTTCACTGATTCCAAGCTTTATCAACTACCGGTGCAAATATCCCACGGCCGCTGCACGGCAAGTGAATGTAGCGTTTGTTGTCTGAGTCAACACAGAAGTCAACAGAGAGTAAAATCTCGGTTAATGTTGGAAGTACCTGAGTTCCTGTATCGATTGAAAGTTGATCGTCTTCAAGCCTCAAGGGTGGGCCTCGTCTACAGACAATAACAAACAGCTGTCGAAATGGTCATATCAATTAAGATTGTGCGAGGAAGGAGTTGCAGGCGGTGAACATTTTGAAATGTATCGAAACGCCAGAGCTGCACTCTTGAAATAAAGGTTTTTGAGATTCAGCTCAAAAACCAGATGCGACTGCTTTAACGAAGCAAACAGCCTCATTCAGGGCCCTGTATCCACCCACGCCATACATGTACCTAACCAATTCAAGCGGTAAAAAAGACAACAGTCGCCCGAGGATCTCCGTGATCCAGAGATGCAATAGACTGTCAGGCAGCCTCCATCAGGGCCCTGTACCCACCCACGCCATACATGTACCGAACCAATCAAAGTGGTCGTGAAAAAGACAACAATCGCCCGAGGAACTCCCTGATCCAGAGAAGCAATTATGACTGCCTATGGGAAGGAAGTAGGGAAACAAATTGATGGTCTTCAGATGACTAAATATCTTTTATCTATGCAGTTAAGGGACTATAGATCAGGTTTGATCCAGCGATGAGCGTATTCTTGCACAAGCGTGACTAGTTTCTATGTAAGATAAGAGAGACACCTATCGGAAAATCTGTGTAATTCAATCCGACCAACCTGGCTAATGCCTGCAGACTCCCTTTAAATCAAGCACGGTAAACACACGGTACACTTTGGCATTTCTTCTCAAAGCAATCATACAAGGCATCAAACGTTAAAAAGAAACGATCAGGAGTGATTACAGCACGGAGCAGCTAAAGTATTATCAAATAAGAGTTTTTCATACTCGGTGATTATCTCAAAGAGCAGCGTACATATCTTTGCTGCTGACAATAATTAATTGTGACACAGATTATCAAGAAATGGCTTCCAGCCCCGTGACTCCTAGGACCAGAATCATTGAAAAAAAATCTAATTGCAATAAACAGTGCACAGGGAACCAAGTTGCAAGCTATGTCCAAAACTGTCTCGCAAAACTAGCGATGATCAATTATCAGCTTCCATGTGAAGCTACACGCGGCGTCGCATGGGCGGCGAGTAGGGGTATTATCCCCTTGACCACCTGAATCCCATGCGCAAGTTGTCCCTTGACAAATACAGCGGCATAAAAGGAAGACTGCCTTTGGTGTTCCCGCTAGTCATAGAAATCTTTGCTTGATTAAACCAATGTTCACTAAGAGGGTACATCCGCCATTAGTGATGGATGGCCGGCGGAGGCAGTTGATGAAGCTGGAACCCGCACCCGGCCATGGTGGCGCAAGAGCGTCCACATAAAAGACTAATCTTTTTTTCGTAAGTGACTTGATTTTGCTCATGCATAACTAATCAGGCTGACTATTTTTGCCCTTGTTCAAGGAAATAGAAGGGGCGACACCTTATCATGTAAACACCCGTCACCCCTTCCATTTACTTGATTAACTGCCAATGCGACAAGCGCGATTAGTTATGCATGAACAATATCGTGTGTGAAGAAAATAATGGTGTGTTTATTAATGGGAATCTGATATTTTCATCGTTGTTTAAATACAAAGATCCATGCGATCTGTTTGGTTTTGCGTCGTAATACGAAAGTACCCAACCCGTTTTTTCTAAACCTATTCTCTCATCTTATATTCAACTACACTAAATATTATTTGAAAGACCCTGCACCAACGGACGTTACGGAGGGAATTCAAAGAGGTTCAGGAATTCAGGAATGGTATAATGATATCGCGAATAATGCACTGTTTACAGGTTATTTGAAAGTTGTGGTTTGCCGCTGTCCTGCACAATCTTATCAAATATACGAGACCCAAGGAACCTGATAATTATGGCTAACTCAGAAAGACGAGACCCTAGACGCGGCGCATACCAGACTGACTCCCTGAAATCGGGTCAACTAGCAATAAAGATGGATGGTCATCTCGGGGAACGATGAAGTATGCATGCCAGTGGTAATCCTTTGTTCATCTGATCTGAAGGGGATCTGACGTGATCATTTGGTGCATTGCTACTGGTAGAGAATTCTTGGTAATTGGAATATCTCCTCCTCTTGATATATTCTCAAAGTGATCAGAACCATTGTGATAGAAGAAAACGACTGGGTGGTCGATTCCCCGCGCATCATTCAGAGAGATCCAATCAAAATGTTCTTTAACAGTTAGAAAAACCTATCCTACATGTGCTGAGACAATTTTCTACTGAACTTCTTTTCGTGAATGGTGTTGTTTGTGTAGCAGCCCTCGCTTTTCATAAACAACGATTTTTCATCAAGGCGATGTGTTGTGCATAATAATCCATGCAAACACACCATCGTCCATTCCCTGCCTACTAAAAGTAGTTTTAACATGTCAGATTCAATAAAATAACTAAATGATGCAAATAAAATGATGCAAATGAATTAAACATGCGGTATGGCATCACCGATCTTTATGCCTCATGCAGTCGATCTATAATTTGATTGAGAACCCAGAGTCTATTATGCAAAATGTAGTATCAGCTGAATGATTCTCTTGCGGCACAGTGTATATCAATAGTGTAATGATGCCTCCAATTAAAATGAGTTGTATACTATGTACGCATAAACCATGTTACTACCCATGGACAATATAATGTCAATATAATACTGATTTAAATCACAGCTTTATCTCATGGATGCCGCATGGCATTTATCGGGTTTATGCAATGACAAAAAAATGAAGAATCCAGCTTGCAAAATCCAGTGTCCGATGCAGTAAATTCGAACACCCCTACAGCTTGTAGTATAGCGTAGTACTTCAGAACGTCTTTTGAATGCAATCTTCTCAATATCATCAACTACAACAGTTTTTATCCTGGCTATGAGCTCTACATGATACATGATTTCTAATACAAGGATTACCTCTTTCCGTGCGCCATTCACAAACATCACAAGGCATCTTCAAAGCCACTGACTCCGTTGCATTCTTAAGATTTCTATTCATGCTTTGCTTGTGTTATCTTCCATTAATCTCTTGTAGCTGTAAATGTCATGATAAGTTTCTGGAGTGGATGGCGCGCCAAGTGTCAAAGAGGACAGAAAGGAAGATACCAACAATGGGAAGACGACAACTATTGTGGCCAATCACGAGAACACTTCACGTTAGGTTTGCTTACGACAAGCGTGCATTGCTTGTCTTATTCATGTATGTCAATACGGTAACGTGGACCGAGAACAGATAAAAGACCGAAGAAAAAAGACCCCCATACGAATAAGACCGAGATTGATAAGACCAAAGACAGATTAGACTGAGACAAATAACATCAGTAATAGGAAAGGGTCCACTCCATAATAATGGCTCTCACAGACACCGATACACTGTTAATGAAGATCAATGAACTCGATCACTAATTGAAATGATAATGGTAATAACAATTCCTCAATCGCGGAAACTGCGCGGAACGCGGGCCGACTCGATAAATTGGTCCTATTGATCCAGAATTACCCCGTGGCCTAATAGATGGAAGACAGTTCACCGATCATTCAGTGAGTTGAGACTCTGGCTGAAAATCCTAGACAATCAAAAATCCATAGTGGGTAAAAAATGACGGAGCTGTTATTCGCATCTTTGGCAGGGCAGGGGGAAACCCAGGAAAAGTTGGATTAGTGTCTTGCCTTTGAACTGAAACGAAATCACATTTCTCAGTAATTTGGCTCCCACCCACCCAGTCCATTTGCTGAAGTGCTTGTTGCAACGCCCACCAGCGGATCATGGTGCTTTTTATTACAGCCGTACTTCTCTGAGATTAAAACCAACTACACAATGTGAGCGTTCTCCTAGAAGGTGTAATAACCTCAGATTCAACCCCAAAGGAGGAAATGGTACACGATAAGCCGTTTTCGCAAAGGCAAAAAATCGCAGATATCGGAGCTGTTGCAACTTTCGTTTTCGTACAATGCACTTTTACCAATGGTGCTGTGGTGGGTCAACAACCACACACGAAGATAAAGGCTGACAACAACAGTGAATAATGACTCCTAGGGAATCCGCACGGGCACTATTATTATGTTGATAGAATAAAACCATGCATCACAAGCTTGGCAAATCCCGGATGACCAACAGCACTCAAGTTAATCACTCAAAAGTGGTAAAAAGCAGCTCGGACAAGATCTGACACCTTGCAGAGCTTGATAAGGCAGAATAATGGATCCGTGTAGCGATTTCTGGACATCACGAAGCCACCTTTAGGAAATAGCAACAGCTCTCCAAACGGATCAAAGCAGCAAGATGCAGTGGCTGTGAATGAATCCAATTTGCTACGGGTTCTTGGTTACCATGAGAACTACAGCCTGCCAAGAAGTCTTAGGCCCATCTTATGAGCAAGAGTTAATGACACTTTCAGTGTGTTGAAATATTCTGACTGGGAAAGTAACTACCCACTTTAACCCTCAGATAGTAAAGATGGGTTTTGTTGTTAATATTCTGAACAACTGCTGAGACTTCATGATTAGCTTACTGCATGAGGCCGTTTACACGGGACCAAACTGATCGGCCTTTGTATTGCCAGAGTCTTTCAAATACATTTATTTGAAAGACTGGTATTGCTGTGTAAACGCGCGCCAATATGATCTGGTCTGGTCTGCTTCAATTTGGTCTCCAGTATGAGACCTACTTGCAACATGCATTATGTCTGAAAATTGTGAACCTGGTTTTTAAAGTATTCTTGAGGAAATAGATAACATTTCTCTGGCGGTGACGACAACTTCATCTGTACGGAACCGATGTACTTATTGAGCGTCCACAGATATATCGATCAAGATGAAGCATCTCCTTCACCGTTACAAGAGACCATTATTGGTTTCCTTTGCTCATGTGAGCCTGCTTTCAAAAAGAATATTAAGTGCGCGGTCCTAATCTTCCAGTATGTGTATTTCTATGATGATGAAAACATGTTCTAGGTACGAGTACCTCCACGACATTTGATATGGAAAATGTCAAACCATTTAAAAAAAAATCTAAACTTAATGTACAAGTTTGTCCTGTTAGATACACCAGAGTCTTTCAAATAAATGAAAGACTCTGGTTATTCCAACCACACCCAACTTTTAGGCTCCAAGAGTCTGAGAAATCTCAATTCCTTGTA
The DNA here is from genome assembly GCF_910592395.1 of Lineus longissimus. NCBI lineage: Eukaryota > Metazoa > Nemertea > Pilidiophora > Heteronemertea > Lineidae > Lineus > Lineus longissimus. The sequence continues at coordinate 6,756,042 of NC_088312.1, read as the reverse complement.
AAGCGCTTTTGTATGGACAGATCCTTCCTCAAAGCGCTTTCTCAGTGAAAATCGAGATAACTGAGATAGTGGTATTATACTTTAAGAAATTATTCTTGAATGACACGTTGACAAAAACCTTACAGTTTTTTTAACCCATACATTTCCGACATGTTCTTTCTTGGCTGTTCGCATTCTGAGCAGTCATGAAGGGGCTGGCCGCTACATGTATGTTTAGGTAGGATGCCTGACGTTCTTGATTGCAATATACCTAATGAATCATGCAAGGAAACCGCCCATTGCCAATGATACCTAATTTCCTGAAGACACAATTGGTCATTGGACATTGGCAAATCAGAATAACACGACCGACATATCGGTCTTTATCCAGGCAATCCGGTCACTGGTGACTGGTTAGACAGAACACCACGACAGAATACCACATACATGCATCAGTCTCCATTCAGCCAATCCGGTTACTGGTGACTGGTAAGACGGAATAACATGACAGCATACCACAGACATCAGTCTCCACACAGGCAATATCAGGTCACTGTTGACTGGTAAGACAGAATAACAAGACAGAATACCACAGACTGAACATCTCCGTAGTAACCATCGGCGCGGAAATTAATTTCGTATTGGAGTCAGGTCCGTTGTAAAAACATGAGGAAGCAAAGACTTTTTTCACACCGGGAATCTTTAATACGAAATCGTGACCTGTAGAGACATTGGTTTGTCATTTGACGCCCAAAGCAGAATCTGGACGAATTGACCTACCCTATAAATAGCCATGCCATTTTTGTGAGCAGGTTCAACAGTAGTGAGCAATGGGTAGAAGACTGGTGTAAACCAAGCCCCGGAACCGAGCCGGTTTAGAAGAAGGATATGTCCAAGGAGAGCGTGCCCCGGAGACAAATACATGTAACTGTTGGCAGCCGAACCCCGATTCCGAAAGCTTGGCGTGCATGTTGATGCCGGGTACCATGCCAGAGGCTTACGGTAGCATGCATTGACAATATAGCTGAATTTGTAAGTAATGGGTTCCCAGTGTCTCCAAAACAACATCTACTATACCACTTACCAAGGAGCAAAAGAAAGCTGTTTCCAATGTTAAAATCTACTTCATTCATCCTTTGATTATTTCAAACATCACTACAAGATGGTTAATGCGTGCCCCGAAGCACTTGCCTCAAGCTCCTAAGCCTTGCCATTAATTCCGTTTTCATAAAAGTTTTCAAATTCTGCCTTCCCTAATTAAATGAATAGTTCATGGAAAAATTAGTTCAGGTCCATGATTTTAGAGACGCCATTAAATCAGGGGTTTTGCTACAGCACCAATTTCAGATTTAAAATGTCGCGATTTCAATTAAGTTTTTTGTTCCGCTAATTCTACTAATTTTTTCCTTCAGTTTTTCAGAAATCCGAAGAAAATGAGGTTGTTCATATGAACAGACATATTTAATCGAGTAAAAAACCTGATGTAGCCCATAACATAGGGAAAATCTATAGCTTAGTGGTTAGAACAGTTTAAGCCTCCACAGCGCACGACATGGTTCCTCCTGATCCACATCTGCCATTAGAGTTGTTTGGAAGTCGAACCAACACTCCGTCGTGTCTGATCAGGAAGAAATTATCTCCCGGGTATGTCTAGAATATATTCTGATCACATGGTACCCTCAGCAATTGGATATATCAGCGCTGAGGAGGCTGCATGTCAAGTAGGACAACCCTAATGAGACACGGCACTGTTTTTAGAGTTCGGAGACATACGTTAAGAAGAGAACAGACCGAGATAAAACCCAAGTCCAAGGACCAATCAGAAGGGATGTATTATACGTGTTCGGCTCAGAAATCATGCCCCATGCCGCTTACAAGACTGCTGATTGGCCAATATCAGAGCAAACTCCCAAATTGTGGCTTGAGGAAAGTGGCGAGACAGTTAATCAATACCCTCTACTCTACTCTGCGTAACATGAATTCCTCATTGTGGCCCTCTCGTTGCCGCTGCCCCCCATATATACATACGGATGCATTGGGTGAGGACAAATCCTTCGGTTAACTCGGGGTTAATCCAAAGGTTTCTTTTGACATGTTCGGTCTTGAATTAAACAAGCCAGCTAAATTACCAAAGCAGCTTCTTGGTTCCAAAGGTGACGTTGGCCCAGCCGGCGGGTAGGGATATGACATTATCATCACGCGTTTCCCATCATCTGTAGTTGACGGTAACAACAACATGATAACCTTTAATGACACACAGCCAATCGGCCATCCGATGAGGACCAAATTTTCTATTCCAGCCACGGGCCAACCGTCAAGATCCCGGCGACCAGAGACACGAGTCTCGCAAATGACTTGATCACCTATGTCAGTTGGTTGTAGGTAATAATGTCCACTCTACATTGGACGTTATTGGATGTGATAGTTTACATTGACCACACCATTAAGACACGATAAAGGAGGTAATCAACCCATTGCCAATATTCCTTCTCTAGCAACGAAGTTAGGTGGACCTCTGTGACATTTTCTCATGGACTACCATTCTGAGTAAAATGCACGGGTTCTTAAGGATCGAAAGTGGTCATCACTTTGCTTAAAAAGCGAAACAATGCGATCCAGTACGGAGAGCGCATTTTATGGTTTCACTAATGGCGACGATTAACGGATCCAAAACACGTTATCTTTTTCAAATGTGACATTACGCTGACCAAACATTAATTATACCCCCTCCCCCCCCCCCCACACACACAGCCACCGTATCATGAGACAAGTCTCATCAAACGAGGATCAAGCAAAGGCCAACCTCAGCCTTTCTCTCGGTATTCACTCACACGACCATCGAATTTTTCTCCACACAACACCATTAGTATTTTTCTGGCATGGATCAAAGTCGTCGCAGCTGCTTTTATCAGCGTTGAAGTAGCTCGCCGATACCCGCGGCACACAATCAGCCACTTCTATTGACGGCAACATCACAGAAGCTTGGTATTGGCGTTTGTAATTATTTAAGGAAGCTGAACAAAACCGCTCCGACATTCTCATGCCTTTCGGATATCGGTCTTCTTTGTAACTGCAGGAGGAGATTTTCCGCGGGAGCGGGTACAGTTCTTGGAAGTTTGAGAGTAAATCAATGTCAATTCACACTCATTACTTTGGTTTGTTTCACTTTTGGCCCCCTGGTGACTAAGACGTGAATCAGATCGGGCCGAAATTCAGTGTCAGAGGTCACCTGACCTGGTTGCACGTTCAGAATATATTTCGTAATATTTTGATGATAATTACAGAGAGAGACTTTAAAACACTATTAAACCATCGATAATTGTTAAAAGTCTCCGTAAAAAAGGTAGATCCTGATACTCTTTTTAGAACTGATGAAACAATCAATCTGCGTAACATCTACTCGCAGTGCGTTCAAAAGTCATCTCCATTTTGAGTAACATATTTTTTCTTTGTATAATTCGAAGAGTTTCTTTTAAATCTCCGGTAAGATTCAGTAACTTTTCACGTTGCTTTCTCTCGTTTGTACATTATTGGAGTTCAACGTCTTTGTCTTTTAATGAGACCGTGTTCTCACTCAACTGGCTCGTTGGTCTAGTGGCATGATTCTCGCTTAGGGTGCGAGAGGTCCCGGGTTCGACTCCCGGGTGAGCCCTGTATTTTTTTAAGTTGTAAAAAGGTTTTTGCTGAGCACGCGTATACGGTGAAGAATAAAATGTATGTTTCGATTACATATCAAACCGGCGACATCTTCTGACATTATTTTTGTGTTTTACTTCTACAAATATATAAATTTTAAAATGTAGTATACATGTACAGTCATGCAAGGATACCCAGTTTGCGTATTGTTGCCCAATCGGGCGACAACCCCTCGAAACACCTCGAGTCGACTATTCATGTTATCCACCCCACATCCAACGCAAATATGCGAAAGCGGATAGTGATAACTGGCGCCTGGCGCCCGTTGGTCCTGTCAAATACAAATACCCATTGATTAGTATCATTCATCTATAAACCATGTAATTAGTATCATCATCACGTACGATTCTATTGATATTATCGCCATTTAGTCTGGTTGCTTTGTACTTTTCACTCTCTGTCAATTTCCAATACAATCTATTCATAGATGCATACGTCGCTCTAATTGGTACATTCATGTTCCATTCACAGTCAGTTGGCTCTCGTATCATCTATCCGTACACAGATTTAGCTCTCTGATCCCAGAATAGATTATTGATCTCAGTGTCTCAATCATTTCGATAAAAATATCATCTGTTGGATCAAACGCCATCCAAAAGGATCCGATGCCATCGAACATGATTTCTGCATTTGCAAGATGATGCAGCATAACTACCGTAGACAACGTAGATTTTGGATCAGTAATACAAGTTTGACTGTCTTTCCATCCTGCAGATCATTCATTAACATGATTTAAATCAATAAAATCAATCTTAGCAATTCTTATTTAATAATCCGATAAAAAGCTCATATCCAACAATCATGATAGTGACAGTGTTGTTATTTATTTCAATCATTCATTAAGATGATATCAATCATCTCAAGGTAAAATGATGTTCAATAAACTACCTTCATCCAAGCCAAATCTTAGTGATGGATTGGTGAGGCGGGAGGAAATTTCGCACCCCGGCCATGCACGGTTTTGGATATGAGGACCCCCTGAACATGACTTGATCATCAAACAGAGGTTGGCCTGGGGACTTCTGTACAGCGAAATATTAGAGGGCGAGAGAAAAGACAAAGGCAATTAATCAAGTGAACGATATGATGATCATACCTGTTAAATGGTATGATAATCTAATTCAAGCCGAAACAGTCCTGGGGCAATACAAGCTGCGTGAACAACATGAGAGAGGACGTCTGATCCAAAAGGTTAAAGGGCGAGACATAGAAGACAATCACCCCACTTAACTATATCATCATGACATAAATCTCATTTGAGAGGAATCAGCGTTCCTTTACTGATCAAGAGTAGAAATCTGAAGAGCAGAAATGGAGAGAGTAGAGTAACGAACAGGACACGACGTCTGCTCAGTAAAAGGTTAAATGGCTTGTGCTAAGAAGGCATGCTTACTTCGTAACAGCATTGTCTATTTATTCATTTGAAAATTCTGGTAACAGCAACTTCATGAAGAACAGAGAGAAGGAGTCACTTGGGTTTTTTTCCCTTGCTTACTTCGGGACAGCATTGTCTATCTATTCAATATTCTGGTAACAGCAACTTGAAGAACAGAGCGAAGAAGTCACTTTTGTTTTTCCCTTCGTGTAGTGTTCAAATAAGGACGAAAGGCAATTTAATTTTATCGACGGGTCCAATGATAGTCGGGGTACGATGCATCAGGTTGATTTCTTCATCAACCGAAACAGTGTTAGCTTCCATGTTGTATATAGTCACTCTAAAAGGGCGTTCTGGCAATGTGATTTAAACCAAAGCAGCCGATATCACAGATTTGTACTCACTCTGGGGATAAAAATACATGTTGTCAAGAAAAGCAGGTTCAACGAAATGTTCTAACCATGTCTCAAAGTTTCGCATCATGGTATGCACCGAAGGTCTTCAAGTAACTAAATTACCGAGTATCCGCCATTCGGAGGGATTGACGGCCCACGCAGGAAGTTTGATCATCTCCCCTAATCGCGATTCTTCCTGCAGGGGCGGTACCAAGGCATCGTTAATTATAGTTCCCGCCATGCGAAAGAAAGAAGAAAAACCACCTTCCTAAAATGATGAAGCAGGTCTCTTTACCCGCGCAGATAGCCGACCACCGGGCCTCCCCGCCTTTTCAGGTAAAAAAGAAGAATATCAATGCATTCGGCGATATCAACCCCGGGATATCAACAATACAGGAAAACATAAATACGATACGGTGATGATGAGTATGAAAAAGTCTGACCTGTCGCAGCCATCTTCCATGTTCTTCAGAGAAATTATTGTCCAAATATGAAGGATCGAAACAGGCTGTCCTTGAGCGTGAGCGATGCAGCCGTATGCTAGCCAGAATAACGCACCATTTCGTATGTTCACCGCAGAAAACACGCCAGCTTGCTATAGTTAAATTGTCCTACTATTCCCATGCTGTGCAATGGGTTTCCATGGAAACGGCTCAAACATGTGGCATCGCTCTACAGATCTTCTCAAGACTCAATTCAAGCTGACGGCAGCAGCGCAGACGTACATGTAACTTTCCCACCGAGTGTTGGGCATGGTTTGTCAGCGCATCTGGTGCACTAATAATGAGATACTCTTAATCAGTGTGATACTTATTAATTACAACCTAATGCAGATGCTTTCTTTATGGCAGTTTCGCCATACTTGATACATTCATTGTACCAAATATCTCAATATATCTCATCCGAGATAATATCTCGATCGCTCGAGATAATAAGTCCACCGATCGAGATATTTCCTGAAAAAAAAATTTCACGTTGAAAAAAATTATGTGATGTCCTTTCCCAGCCACCGTAGAAAACACGATACTTGAGACCGGAATTCTGACCATTTATCGATATCAATAATGCAAAAGACGCCTTAATCGCTATTGCCTGAGAATGCTGGCGACCAGTATTTGGTTTCCACATTAATTCGACTACTGTATACACCCAAATTTTCGCGCTTCCTTATTTTTGCGATTCATGAAAAATTCTTTAAATTGGCAAATTGTTCGTTCGCATATAATACTGTTGGTTCAACTATATTCATTTCCTACTTCTGGCGCGAGGCAACACCACTAGTCAGTCATGATGCATGCTCATTTGCTATATGCATTCCTGCTCACGCGCAAATGACTAATTGGTATACAAATGTATATGAATTGATAATGAACATCATCAGCATTATCAATAACAATAACAACACGTAGTGTCATTATGATGTGATAACGTTATCAACATCATCATCATCAGGAGATGTAGCAAAGTTAACAAAGTTATCAAAAACCTCAATCGATTTTCAAGGCCTGAGGCATTTGAAATAATCACCTTTTTTCACAAAGTGGTTTTCGATTTACCAATTATGAAAGCTTTTGATTTTGAAGAAATCAATTCAGAGACGCATATCATTGATGACTCTTTCTTTGAAACTGGCAATTCATTTTTGGTTGGGTTTTTTATTCGTTATCTTCGGGCTTTACCTCGCAATTGCGTGAGCGAGACGGCCCTGTGCCGTACTAGAGGTTTGATTTAATCCTAATATTAGCACATTTTACCATTCATAGAACATGCAAATAAACGCAACCCAACGCCACCAATGTCGTAACTTTCGGTTAAGTACGACCAATGTAACTTTATTGCCTTCTTTATACATGTGATGAGGAACCTCGTTGCCTTGGTGACAAAACCAATCCAGACCACCAGTACTACAATTTTCAAAATCCCAATTTGTTAAGTTCTGATCGTAATTGATTTACTGAGACTTCTTTTCCCTGGTGATGATATACTACTAGACGTTGGCAACTACCATTGCGTAGCAATTTGGTGATGGAAGCCGTGGTCGTGCCGGAAGGAGGAGGTTTCATCATTTCTTCAAAACTCAAAAGGGCGTCAATATCGACACTGCGACAGAGAGAAAATGTCTGCTTTTGAGAATGCCATAACCTTTCCTACATGTATATACATGTTCTTCGGAGAACAAGATCGCTTGCGCTTTACCCGATGTTCCCGGCCATTCCGCAAAGTCGATTCCAATGAGTCGTTGGAAATGGCGCGTCAAATTAGAGCAAGGGTAGGATGATCAAAGGGAGATTACACTGATGAAGACAGCTATAATTAGACAAGCTTTAGACGCTACAATCTCGGATGAAAACGACCTGAAGCTGGATTCTGAGAAGAACCGCCCCTCTGTGATAAAACAAAGCATCCGAGTGGATACCATTTTTTTCTGACATTACGTTTTTTGTTCCTCTTACCCTGCAGTTAAAAGATTTCGATACTGATAAATTTAAGCGGGTCGGATCAACAGTGTACCAGATTAGCTACATGATATTCGCCTGGGCATTCGGACGGAAAACCACTGATTTTGGACAGGTTTTTGCAACAATGACGATGCGGTGTTATTGCATCAGGTGTCAGGAGAATGGCTCGCTGATGGACACCACTAATGTACTATCGATTAGCTAGATGAACTATTTTAGAGACATCGATCTCCATCTATAGTATCAACAGTTCCCGAAGGAATTGAACCAGCTGCGTTGAGTGGAAACATATCTGTTCTCAATGTTAAAACTGGTGTATAGCGAACTCAGATGCATCCTTAGCCGATATCTGATCTGTTGTTAGACATAGTTGTTGCCGTTGTTAAATAAGCGTATATCTAACTCGGATGCATCGTTAGCCAACCCATAGTAACACTGGTGTACTCTAAACTACTCCTGTTCTCTCTTCTCTACAGATTCTTGATTCTCCGTGTCGCAAACCTAATTGCTCACAGTCAAGATTCAAGATTTATCGCCGTTGAGCATTCATCATGCATGATTTCGACTGAAGTGGAATCGGAATCATACAAGCAGAGGTTCGCAATATGCACGAGATACGAGATATAATATCGTTTTTAACTCACTTTTAAGGAAACCACGTATTCACATGCTGTGACTTACACTTCATCTTCAACAACAAATCGGTCGTTGGCAGAAAACCGGAGAAGACCATCTAGATCTTACTGCGTTATTAAATTGAAGATGACTGTGTCAGTAACATTGTTTGTCAATGATGTAGCCTTCTCCGGGTCCGTGCTAGTTTACTATCGGTAAAATGTACTTCTCCTTATTTATGGCCATAAAGACAAAAGGGGCAGGCGTGGATGCTCCGGGTCTGGTCTGAATAAATAAACACTAGTGGCCAATAAGCCAATGTAAAGAATTGAACTTGTCTGTCCTAATGCTTTTTCCATTAGCTTTATCATGTTTTCACGAAATAGTAAAATTACAGCGCTTGAGCACCTTCTTGCCACTAGCATCTTCAGTTGACATGCTGACATGGTGACAGACGAATCTTATGAACATGACCATAATATAAATGAAATTGCTTGCTTACCAAAAATAAACTAAAACGGAAGGTGCAGAATCATATTATTTCGAACCACATACATAAACACAGTCACGTCTCACTAAATCTCCGTAGCCATGGAAACGTGTCTATTATAATTGGTACATCAGCCTTGTTAGAAAGCGCTACCGCCACTTCATTTCCGGCTTTCTCTATCAAATTCTTGGATGCATATCCCACCAGAGTTTTCGCTTCGGTGAGAGTCTTTCAATAATAATTTTTTAATCAGTATTTAAAGACTATGGGTGATATGAGGAGTACAAGTAATACATGTACATGTATATCCCTTTGTTATTCATTCAGTGTCACGTGATTTTAGGTGCCTGGGAAACTGATTGCCTTCTGGTCGCGGAAATGCCGGTCTCCAAAAATGCGGCAGGTTCCACTCCCGGTTTACCTCGCTGCGCATGTTCGGGAAACGATTTGTATAAACGTTTATGGCAAGATTGCCTTCTTGATGTTCTTACCTCTGATTCTGCTGCACCTTGCCTCAACCGAATATCAAAGTACGATTGTTATTTCGGCTATTTCCAATTCCAGCGCACAGCAACTAGGAATCGTGCAGTCAGGTGGATATCGCGACCACGCAGAAGGCGAACCATCCGACATAAACGCACCCGTGGCGAATCCTGTGCGAAATAAGTAAAACTAGGCAAACGGTACACTCCGGACGCGGCGGGTCGGCCTAGCTAGTCCATCCATCTATGGAGGAAGTGCCCACCCAATTTCACGATATACATTTTCATGTAACATCGGAGGTAGAATTGAAATCTCCATGTGCTGCCCGGCGGCAAGTGTAAAAAAACGACAGCAAGTGTAATATACTACCCGATATTGGTTTGTACCCAGGTAACAGCGGATCTTTTTTTCTGCAGAGGCTTGAAACTGCTGTCATGGTGTTTCCGTGACATGATATGAACATATCCATGCGACCATTGAAGAGAGGTGAAATACGATAGATCCGTGGAATGATTGAGGCACGCCTGTGGTCATGCCTGTTTGAGATTCTAAAGATCGCGGGTTCGAACCCGGAGTGGTCGCGACTATCATTATAACAATGGTCAATTATTTAAAGATCTAACGGCTGCTTGTTGATATTTCAATGATTCCTCTGCGGGGACCTTTTACAACGATAGTTACAGTCGTGGCAAGGCACTTTGAATCAGTCCTCAGTTTGCTCAGTTGAAAGCCGACCATCAGATTTATTGGAGAAGCTGTTTCAATAAGACGGGTGCATACTCGGAAAAGCACCAGACCAAAGACGAGTCATTTGCTTCATCCGCTAAATCCATACACAATAGATAAGAGTTCAACATGTGTCGGTTGCGAAATCGAATTGTCCATGCAGGGTGCAGCGATAGAGCTGCAGGTACCCAATACCACGGACATTAATTTTGCCTTACTGAAGAGACGCAAGTCAATCAGTCAATGGATCAGTATCAAAGCGGCAGATCTAATTGATGCCTCAATCGATGCGTTCCTTTGGCATCTATATGGCTTACCTAATTAGCTTAGAATGAAGGAGTCGGGTGATACTAATGAGTGGCTGACATTTATTGAAAGACTCTGCTGACACGAATTGATGTTTAAAGAATTGATACCTATATTGTTAGTATTTCATGGCCACACACTGGAGAAATTGTAAGATTATTCTACATGCACTGTAAAAAAATCGTCCGGTCCTATGGGTGCAATGATTAATTTTCCCGTGGGATCAGTCGACCCACCCAAAACTTGGGAATTTGATTTTAAGTAATCGCGTAGTTCCACTTTTTTAGCTCAGGTGGCGCCAGCTGGGGTCCTGAGATTGCAGATGCTGCCACAACCAGACCTGGTGAGATTGCAGATACTGTAACAACCAGACCTTGCGAGTTAACAAATGCTGTTACACCCAGAGCCAAGGTCAGCACGAGCAGATCCTCACCTGATAATCCATCTCAAAGCAGACCAATGAACGAGCTCGATAACAAAGATTACTGATCGGAGCAATCCTCAACCCGCGTTCATGTTTTGAAACATACTGAACCTATAATGTGACCAGGCCAATAGGAAGGATAGAGGCCCAGTCTGAGGGAATCCATGTTTTAATTACATTGTGCCAGCTTATATAGGTAAGGAATCTGTAATGGACAATGGGGGGTCGATTGGATGCTTTTGGAGAAGACAGTTTATTTCCTCAATCAGTCGTACGGACGATTTAGCGTCCTTTGGACAGCCCTCGCCTATGATATGAACAAAATAGCCAATATGCTAGCAGGTCAGGCCTCAATGGTCCAGAACCGGGCGTTCAGTGGATGCTTTCGGTATGGTATTTAAATTTGCAGGTGAATCTTGTGGACGACATTGCGCGTCCACAGGACGGCACAGTCTAAGAGGACCAACGGTGCAACATACAAATTTTGAAAGGAAGCTGGATCCGGCTTAGAAGTATACCAATATCATGATATTTGTGCACATAATTTGGAAAAGATTAAACCTCTCTACTATTATCGCCAATTTCATCTCCAGAGCCGCGCTGAACTCGATTTTTTTTCCAGCCTTCGCCGGGTCATATGTACATCAACATGAACAAAGGGATCAATATAAACCCATCTCACAAATCACACAAGTGATTTTCCGTGATCGATTTACGATGCAGTTATTTCGCTATTTCAGCTTTTGTTCCCTGGGGACAAACACAAACAGCTGTACTTATTCGTGTAAATAGCTGCGTTGTTATGTTTACGCAATGGTATCAGTGCAACATTTTTTTCTGTTCTCGCCATCATGCAGGATTCAAAAATATACATTTCGCCGCAATTTTGCAGAGTTAAACCACGTGTTCCACCCCGGTGTAGCAGTTTGAAGTTTCCTAGGATAGAATGTCCGGGGACCAAATGATTCTATGCGTTTTTATCTCTGAGAGCTATTGACGGAACGTCATCGAACCTCAGATCCATGAGGCTTAGCTTCATGTTTAGAACCAAATAACATTATCCGATCTGTCATATCAGGGCCAGACACTTTTTCCAGATTGACATTTGCTACAATTTCAACATATTTCGGGTCTAACTCTTTTGTTCGACCTTCTGATAACGATGTCGAACAATGGGGTAGCAGTTCACGTTGACGTTGTGGGGGATTTGCGAAAACTCCCTATTTATGGAACCGTATGCAGTAAGCTTTTATCGAACGGTTTATGCAACAAGTGGAGGCAAAATTATGGCCGAGTTGTGAATGTGATAAGTCAATAACAATTATGCTGTGTAAATACAAAAATCATGCTTGCATTAACTCTTTCAGGGCAGTAACAGTCGTGACCCTGAATATATATCAATATACCTTAAGTTGGGCCTACATTAATTTCAAGGTATCACCATTAATTTCAGGTACCACCATTTTGGCTCGAACCTGAAATCCTAAGCTGTCCCCAGAACTCTTTCAAAACGAGGTCAAAGCCAATTTCAAGGGATCATAGGTAGGAGTCAGTCCTTTGTTTTCCCAGAGAACTGACTCCCAACCTTGAAATTGGCCTTTCTGTCATTTCGAAAGAGTTCTAATTGCTTTAGGATTTCAAATTATAGCCAAGATTGTGGTGCCTATGATAGAGTGAACGCTAGAAAGGAACATAAGACCATGAAATTCAGGATGCTGGTGTCGGTGATGATAAGACTTACCTTACTTGTACAAAATGTATGTCCTTTTAGTCCCTTACACCTTTGTGTCCTAAATGAATGAAAGCGTCCGATGTCTATTTTCCTTTCAAATTTGTCAACAGAACATTTTCGATTCTCGAGGTTTCGATGACGGAGCCTAATCCAAAAAGGAGTGTTTGAGATATTTTCTGATTCCCGTAAACAGGCTTGTGTAATGCAGAGGAGACCAAATGAATGTTCTGGTCTTCCTGGCATCATTGATCAAAAATGATTGATATATTGATGAATGCCAACAGTCAACCGTCAATGATGCAGTCACATGCGAGAGTGAAATAATCCATAATGGCGAGTGATTAGAGGATGGAACCAAGGCTATCAATAAGGGAACACTATAATCATCTTATGAATTAAAGGGAGGCAAGGGAAGAGTTTGGGGTCAAATTGGTGGTGTTCATGTGACACATGTTTTTGCATAGTTAGGGGACTGGGTCGCGTCGAGTTTTTTTCAGCAATATACATATTTCTGTTACAAACGCGAATAAATTCGATGTAGCCTACTGTTAGAAGACAGGGAACACTTCCTGATATACTTAATTTGACCGGCCCACCAAAGCACAGGCTGCCTCCAGTCTCCTTTTAATGGGGTTTCACCCGAGTTGGTTTAAAGATAATACGGTAAGGGTGACAGCATCAGGCCAACATGGATGTGCGCGCTCATTTTGGCCGGCCGCAAGTTGCGGTAATATAAAATCGGCCAGAAGGTTGAACAGTACCACTTACAGTAAATTCGGCGGCTCTGTCGCTGACATTTCCTTGGAGGAGATAAGTCCATGGATAGATTGACTGTGGCGATTCGTCAGTTCAAAGGATGGAGAAGATGCAACGATTGTCGGGAAATGTTCTGGGAGGAGTCCTGGGAACAAACTGTCTCGTAGTGAGTTGGCTTTTTAAAAGGCAACGCATTCAACATGTTTTTCGGTTGAGATAAATTTGTCATGATCTCTTGATTTCAAATTGTCCTCCGACAAACTAAGGGCCAATTGTCAAAGGAGACATTTGTCCATGGAAGACGAGCATGAGGACAAGCACACTTGTCATCACAATAGTCTTAGTATTCTCTGTAAGCTCTTGTACATTGTCAACTGACCAGTACTTTAAAGTTAAGATTTAAATTAAACCACAAAAAACAAAACGAGAAAATACGTCATAAATGCACTTTTATATTCAACAAAACTTGTGAACATTTGAGTTACAATCAAAGACAGTCATAATGGCCTGCAAATATGTTACCAGTTAGACAAGGATCTCTGTTTTGCGAGTTGTACTTCTACACTGCCAGTAAATCTGGCGACGGAGGACACGACTTTGGCATGAGGGGCGCAGTCGATTCTGCAGGTGTCATGGGTGAAACTCCCTGAATTGGCGACAACTCGAAAAACGTGGTCCTACCCCCTGGTTACAGCAACATATGATCTAATGATGAAGAATAAAATGATATAAGTAGCAATGAATATGAACACAAATATTACTCTCAGTCCAGATTTACATCATATCAAGAAGTACATATACTTGTTAACTTGCCAACACAAAGATTGCAGACAACAAAAATCATTTTTAAAAAGTGGCTTTTGCTTTTCTGAAGACTGTACTTTCCTGGCCCAGATCCCAAACTTGTACATGTATATTAGTCATCAAGAGAAGGCAAAATGGAACACTTGGCTCCAGTCCCATTTTACATCTGCCAGAAATGCCAGGTCAATCTTAGAAGCAGGTTCAGCATTACAAAAACATTTAATCAGCGTTCTTCTCGATATTTTGTTCAATACTTGGCACATGTTGCAATGTGCTGTCTATAATCAGATTTAAACCGAAAGGTTTTTCCACACTTTAAGTTGGTACAAATGTTTTTCCCAACGATACTCGATGTATGCGTCCTCTTCATATGATTCCGACATTCGCCAGCGTTATAAAATCCCCTTTGGCAAATTGGACAATCATGAGATGTGTCGCCCATGTGTCTCCTCATATGCAGCTCGAACCTCTTCACGACTTTATTACAAACTGGGCACAGTTTTCCCAGGGATAAATGCGGAGGTTTGCGTGGCAATCCTTGATGTTTGATGCGATGATGAAGATCCCGGCCGTTCTCGTTCTTGTACTCTTGCGGACAATCTGGACATTTGAAAGGACGTGCGACGCCATGTTCCCGAACATGCTGCTGGAATTTTGACGTGATCATTTCTTTGCAAACAGGACACTTCTTTGGAGGAAAATTCCTTGTAAGTTTTGGTCGACTCAGACTGCTTTCTTCAAGTATAAAAATCTGATCATCTATCTGTAAGAAATGAAACATGTTCATTTTGAGAAACTTATCTTTCTATATTTGACAAAAGTCAACATATACAATGTGTTGTCTCAATCAAGAGAAGATCACCCAGATAAAATGCTAAAGGCCTACGCCGTTCTTTTAAAATTTGTAATTGAATTTGAAAACTTCCAACAGCGTATATTATAATATGTACAGAATATGTCTTTCATCATTGCCGTTTTATAGACAGATATAAAAATACCACTAATACCAAGTATTATTGAAGCAAATTTTTATGCATAACAATTGCGCTATGGCACTGTGAAGTGCATTTCGATTCTCCTGGACCACCAGTGAATACGAACACCGTAGGCCAACAGAGCGATGGCATGATCGTCTCAGGGCAGGACCAGGACCTTTTTAATGCTGTGATACAAAGAATGAGTTCAACGTGGAAAACTGTGAAGTGAGTAACACTGCATACACAAAACCCAATTAGAACAAAAACTATACATTGTATCATTTGACTTCGAGACCCAAATTACAAGACCGCGGTTAATACGTCCGAAAACAACAAGGGACGGTTTACGACTTGGGCCGACGAGATTTCATTCCGAAACGTTCGGAGCATCTTATTTTATTAGAATTCCAAAGTTACAGAACTTTTAACCTCTTGAAGTCAGAAGTAAAAAAAAGATCTTTTAAGACCCATTTAGAGAAATTTTATGTAGACAGAATGGACAGTCTGGATGTTGACGACATGTGTACCTTCGTCAGCTTTTGTCTTTGCTTTAATTGCCGACCCACCTAGCTGATGCGCATGTCGTCATCATCTTGAATATCCGTTCTGCCGTCCTTCTTTCTTGGTGCCATTATGACCTATATGGTTACCAGTGGTGTATGTATTTACCAATGCATATTTTTAAAAGTTTATTTAATGTATCGATTATGTTACATGTATGTTTTCTATTGCTGTGTACATGTATCCTCGAATAAAGTAAACTACTAAACTAAACTACAACAACATCAAAAATCATGATAAACAGAGGAGAACCTGTGAGACATCTACTTGTACCTTTGACCTGGAGTTTTGTCCTAAGGGTACCCTTAAAATATTGTTTACTGGTTGTAACTCTTCGCCAACAATTAAAAAAAAAACAGTACAGATTCCTGGAGCTGGTGATAGTTTTATAGAGCACCAGGACAGATTTTGCTACCAAGCTTGTCAAAACTGAAATGAAGTCTAAATTGTGTCAAAATATGAACATCCTGCCAAAGAATTTTGTTTGCACAACACTTATGCATTGAACAGTCACAGTCCTAGTACAACACTGTTAAATATCAACAGTCAAACATCTCCTTTTTTATCCTCTTTCTCCTACTTTTCCAAGCTCCAGAGTGCCGCACTCTCAAGAACAGGGAGCGATACCATTCATCTCCAAAATCATATGTGCCTGTTCTTCCCATGTCAGCAACAAGTCTTGAAGCGTACTCTTGCACTCGCGTTTTTGTCACCACATGACCTATTTTTTCCTGTTGGATGATATAGTCATGAATTTTCAGTTCATCTTCACGAGAGAGTTCCACTGAAGTCGTGTCCGGCGGGTTCACAAATGATTTGATTCTTCCCTTGACCCTATCAGCTAGCGTCGTTTTTGGAAGATTGTATTGTCGTGCAGCTTGTCTTAAATTCAGGACTCCATTTTGAACGTCGTTGATTGCCATAGTCATATCGGCAGCAGTCCATGCATCCCTGGTGCTACCCGGATCGCGAAGATCCCGCCTTGCTCTGATCTGTAAACAAGTTAGAATACCAATCAGGTCATGATAGTTCGGAATATGGATGTGGTGAACATGTTGAAACATCTTGTTCCCATCCATGACAGCAAGTTTGAAGTCCATATGGTAACCAAAATGTATCGTATTGTCTCTGTCCTTATCATGTTGTCATCACAGAATACTTTGCTGAACCCTGAATTCCCACTGAATTTCTTGAAGATAATGCTAATTTAGAAGGCATATCCGGAGCACATTGGCTGCAGCTGATCCCAGCTATAGGGCAAGTGACTTCGAGTCCTTAATTCCCGACACACGCATACTTCTGGGTATCACATCTCTATCTTGTATGTCAGATACGGTCTCAACATCTCAGGCACAGACTCCCCGTGATAATCATTTTCTTAGTAGGTCACAATGCCGAATGTTTTTTAACTTTAGTTCTCAACATGAAGAAAGTATCACCTCATGACCACCACACAGCCCTTGCAGTGCAATGTCCATGGATAACATAGACCTTACACATACTTACATGTACCGAGTTGATCTGCAAAAGATGACTAGCTTTACATTGAAAACAATGTGCGCTTGATATAAACTTACCATTGATTTTTTTGTGGGCGGCCCTCCCATGGGTGTTCCTGGTGCAGATTCAGAAGTAGCAGCCTCATTCACAAGAACCATATCTTCCACATCGCCACCACCAGCACTGCTAGTGACACTCAGAGTTAATGGGAAATAGACTTCACTCGTCGATGCAGGTGTATCAGTCGAAGTGGTTTGGGATGGCTGTGTTACCATGGGCTCTGTAGAGGACCCTGGACTTGAACTTGAAGCAAGGGAGACGATATTTCCCTTTCCACCTTTGCGGACGACAAATCGGACAGTCTTAGGCGATGCATCTGGCTTTGGCGCTATAACTCTAGCAGATGGATTCTTTTTACGCTTTGAAACCCGCATTGGTTTCTCAGGAGAAGTTGAAGGAGAAGCAACATCTGAAACCACGTTGCCATCTTCATCATCCATTCCATTGTCCATTCCATCTTCATGATCATTAGAATCATCAGTTTTCACCTTAAGGGGAGCACTTGGACTTCTCTGAAAAAGATTTTAAATTATAATTATAGGATATTCACCAAATATAATTGCGACATAAAATGTACTATGTTGTACAATTCTCTGAATCAAGGACCAAAGGTCTACTCGTTATAAGGCCCCCTTAACTGAAACAGCTTGTGAACAATCAATACTGTCAAATACTGATGCACTTTAGCTTTATGAGTACGACACCAAACCCATACTCAAAAACACCCCATTGACTTCTTTTAAAAAGGAACATTAATTATCTCAACAAATTTCCATTTAGTGTGCCATTTTTCACAAAACTAGCAAAGCACCTCTTACGAGCACAAAATAGCTGTGTCCTTTTTACACGAATTTTGAGGCCAGCAACATCAACACAGCAATGTTACCAGAGACAGTCAATTCACTCACATTTCCACTTGCATACACAAGACTTCTTTTAGTCATGTCATGAGCTTTCCGTTCCATTTCTAAAGATTTTCTCTCCAATTCCACAGTTTTCACTTGTATGTCCAAATCATGCTTGAGCTCCTCATGTTCCTCTGACAACTTTGTATACAAACTGTTCTTCATTATTAAATCTGATTTCAGGGATGCAATTTCTGTTTGACTCCCCATCAATTCCGACTTCTTCTGGTTGAATTTTTCATTCAATAGTTTACAATTCTTCAGATCAGACTGCACACTTTGAAGCAATTGTTCTTTTGAATTGAGTTCTAATTGTATATGCTGGAGTTGTCTCTCCTTTGCTGCCACATCGCTCTGCAACGTCTCATTTGATTGTTTACTATTCTTGAGATCTGACTGCACGCTCTCAAGTAACTGTTCTTTTGTTTTGAGTTCCAATTGCATTTGCAGACGTTCTGTTTCTTTAGCTGCCATTTCATTTTGTAGTTTTGCCACAGCCTCATCGCCGCCCTCGATCACAGTCCTCATTTCCTCTTGCTGTTTCTTTCGTGTGGCTATTTCCATCTCGGCAATGTCCAACAAGCTTTCTTTCAGGGCCAGTTCAGCCTGGTACTCGGTCACAGAACTAAACAGGTCCATCCACGCTTTAGCAAGCACATCCCCCTTGGCCTGGAGGTCTTGAACTTTATTACTTGGTGATTTTGTCGGTGGCGACATCACCACTTCCGCTTCTTCTAGCTCTGCCATTTCTCAATCTGAAATTGAAAGTAAAGGTAATAACAGTATTGGAATTTTGAAACATCTAGTCGCTTTTTTGTAGGCCTACCTCACAGGATCAGGCCTGGCAGTGGCAGTGAATCTAAGCACTCAATAAAACGACCATGGATATTTTTTTCCTTTTTTTTGTACTTTTTAAGTTTCCTAATCTTTGAAAAAATATGAGGCTAAACTTTAGAATCCCCGATCGGAAATGATGTAGTTTGATCGCATTCAACTATAAATCCATTGAACAGTGTGGTGCTTGGTTAGTCAACCGATGACCTTTTTTTGGGGTGTGATCGGGGATTGTAAATTCGTTCCAAATATGATTTCTTGGACTCGGTTGATAGCGCGTACTCTAGTCTACCAAAATGAATTATGGGGAGGGCAAGTCCGAAAATAGATAGGTTGTGACTTCGAACACACTACCCACTGCAGGATTCATTGATTGATTGTCGGATGAAAAAGTACACAAAGATTCACCAGTAGTTATACGTACATTCAGCACTAAACTTAAAAAAATCACGTTTAATACGTAATAGATTGCAACTATCCTCTTTCTTTCGAGATTTTATGTATCTATGTCTGTCAATATCTCAATTTCAGAAGGCGCAATCTCAATCTGCCGTCGCGTCGAATGATAATCAGAAATGGTAGGAGGAAAGGAGAATGGTAATTGAAGGTTGTTTTATCAGACATTTTCAGAAGAACTACCATTCAGAATTGCAATAAATGAACTATTGTATGTATGATTATAGATTTAATGCAACCTAGTTTTTGTAATCTGCACAAATAAATGGGAATTGAGTGTCAATATTTGTGTCATTTCCGAAACCCCAATTTAGTGTCAGTTTTCCAGGGGGCGCCACCATTCTTCCGGTCTGTGAAGCCAAAATAAAATAGTTGTTGGCTTGGTTTGATTGTTCTAGCAAAATATTCTATACTGTAGGATGATGATAGTGTTAGGTAAACTGACAAGGAAGAAGTGTTTTGACTACTGGAAGTCATTCTGTTTTAATGGGCATAATCAGTGTAAAACTAAAGATATAAACTAGGCTAGGCTAGTACTACTACTATGGGGCTAAAAAGGATCACATCTGACATCTGACCTGTCATCTGATCATCATGACCTAGCTCTAGCTGCAGTTGAGTTGCACCGTGCCTAGCCTATATATTATGCCCTAAATCCTCAATCTCAATTTTTATCCGTAGCATATGGCCTTATCTAATCCCAGAGGGAACTGATGATAATTGATATAGCCAAGGAAGCTCATTGACAAAATTGAAGATTTACTCTGTTAGTTTTGTACGATGTTGTCTGGAGCCAATTAGCCAGATCGAGTTGGTAAAATGAAAATACCCTTAAGCAAGAAAGAAAGATAATAGTAATAGACATAGACTTACTTTACTCTTATCTTTTGTAGGTTGATTGATATTGACAAGTCAAATGATACAACAATGTCGTTGCTGTTGCCAGAATTTCAGGAAAAAGAAAGCCAGTTTCAAAACATGCAGGTAGACCTTCAGAATAAGGGGTCAGTTCTTTCAAAAGCCTGGTCTGATTTGTTTCGTTTCATCACCAATTATCAGGCGCAACTCACACTGAAAGAAAATGCTCTGGAGCTGGCGGAAAAGGAAATTGAAATACAGAAGAAGCAGTTGGAGGAATTTAAGCCCATGATTGAAGCAGCCAATATACAAGCGTGGCAGGTGGTACAGTTGCAAGAACAATGTCTATCAAAAGAGAGACTTTTAAACGAAGCAAAGTGTGAGGTGAAGGAGATAGAAAAGAAGTTCCAGTATATGCAGTCCGAGTTAGACAGCAATAGAGAACTATTTGAACAGTCAAAGAAAGAGCTTCAGTGTAGAAACACACAGCTATTGCTGAGCAAGCAAGATGCAGATCATCATGCAACACAATCTAAGATATACGTGGACCAGTTGGCAATTCAGAACAGTCTGGTGAAGAAGTTTCAAAGTCAGGTGACGAAATTGGGAATGGAAAATGCTGAGCTGAGGCAAAAGCTTGAGGCTGAAATCTCCAAGAGAAAGACTGGATCAAATGTAAGTTATCACAACTTTTAGCATGTTGCTTGATTGTCAAGAATTTCAGATGGGGATGTAATTCGAACATGACAGGGCAAACCAACGTCACAGGTACAGATAAAGCCTGATTTCATTTTTGTGTCTCATTAATCATAGATTGCTTCAGTTATTTTGGTAAAGTGATTTCTAAATCTAGTGAAAATGTTTTCTTTCAGAAAACATCTTTTGAAATATCTGCCACAGATGCAGTGGTTGATCACGCACACTCGCCAGTGCCCGACAACGATAATACTCAAGAAAACATTGACTCGGACGACCAAATCACTGGCTTTGAGCCACCTATTAAGCGTGAGAAACTTGATCCAGACATTAGAATGACCCCATCTCTGGTTTCTGATGCGTCAAATTTACCACAGGAACCATTCCAGTTTTCAGTCATTTCACCTTCAGCGTCTTCAGAATCCCGAAATAAGAAAGTTTTTTCTAAAACATGGACTCCTGTCTCAGCACAAGATGCTGAGGAGGATGAGGAGGCCGAGACGTTATTGAATGCAGCAAGTGATGTTTACTTCCCATTGTCTGTGGCAGACGACAGTAAGAGTTCATTGATGTTGCCCAGTGGTGTGATGGATGATGTAGTAGACCAATCTTTGCTGGGGAACAGCGGAGCATATGAGAACCCTGTGCCAATCTCTGAACCGATTCCAAGTAGTGAAATGACAGGAGAAGTGAAGGTAGGTTTTGATTAAACTAGTAAACAGAGTGTGGGCAATCAAAGAAGTGTAAGGTCAAAGCCAATCACATTAAAGTTAATTTCTCATGTCTTAGTGGTGTCAAGAGGTGCCCCACAGAGGCCCTCCCTCTTCTAGATACGCCTCTGCTGAAGACCATCCTATTCCCGTAGTACCTGTCCCGGGCAGAAATCCTAATTTTAATTCACCTTGTTTACTATTTGAGTGTGTAGGAAGATTGATGGAAGCATTTCCAATTGTTTAATTGTCCATTAATTTACCTCCCGTCTCAATTTTTTACCATTTCTGTCATTTAGAACTATGTTCTTGTTTATTGTTTATTGTTGATATATTCTTCATAATCATCATCAGTGCAAGTGGCATCATGGCCTTCCGGGGACTTTGCCTTGTCATGAAACTAAAATGAAATGGCCAGGGCCATTGTGCTCACCTCATGTGGAGGAAAGATGGATAAAGAGCATGGTATTGTGTCATGTAGTGTTAGGTTTGATGTAGGTCCAAGCAATTACAATTTCCCCAAAATGGCCAATTTACAGTACATTCGACCTCTGTGACCTTGAAAAGTAGGTCAAATCAAAGAAGACCCGGGTGACACATTGAATGGTTGTTAGAATTAGATGTACCTATGATATAAAATTAGTGCCAATCGGGCAAGTCATTACTAGGAATAATGGGTTTTTTGAAGAATTTAGGATTTGGCCCCCTCCCTGGAGGCCAAACGGCAAATCAGATCGCACCAAACTTCGGTACCTGAGATCACCTGACCAAGGGGTACATGTGTACTTAATTTGTGATCAATAGTCATTGCAGTTAAGAAACGTGCCATAGTTACGGCCTGACGGCGAATTTACGCCATTTGACCTCTGTGACCTTGACAAGAAGGTGAAATTAAAAACCTGTGTGACATATACTGTATGGTGGTTAGATGTACCCATGATATCAAATTGGTGGCAATGGGGCAAGAAGTTAAGGAATAATCCCATTTTTAAGGTTTTTGGACTTTGCCCCCTGGTGGTCAAGTGGTGAATCATATTGGACCAAACTTCGGTCCCTGAGATCACCTGACTAAGGGGTAAATGTGTACCAAATTTGGTATCAATAGTCATTGCAGTTTAGAAACGTGCCATCGTTACATCCTAACGACCAATTTACACCATTTGACCTCTGTGACCTTGAAAAGGAGGTCAAATCAAAAACCCGGACGATATATGATGCACCTTTGCTAGAAGTACCTACCATATTTTTTTCAAAATTTCCCGACTACTATTAAGGGAGATATTGCATATTTTCACTTTTAACGTTTGGCCCCCTGGTGGCCAAACCATGAAACGAATCGGACCGAAACTTGGTCTCCAAGGTGTCATTACATAAGGGTACATGTGTACCAAGTTTCAACTCAATAGCTCTAACAGTTACGAAACGTGCCCTGCTAACGGACGACGGACGACGACGGACGACGACGACGACGACGACGACGACGGACGACGGACGCCACGGTATGGGATAAGCTCACCTCTGCTAAGAGGTGAGCTAAAAAGTGACTCCGGTTTCTGCAAGTAGATTATTCTTTTCTTTTGGAAGTAGATGCTCCGAGCTTATGAATATTCACTTTTTGCCATTCTAGAAGGAAGACTTATTTGAAAGTGTTCAGGACACTGAAAAACGGTGAGTCAGATGTCAATGATGTTTTTCTTTGTCCAAATTATCTAATATCTCATCCGAGTCAACGGTTTGTGTGCATGAAGAACCCAAGTAGTTAGAAAAATCGCCTTGACTTTGTATCATCCATGTGCAATCTGATCGAGCCCTTTTTAGCTCAGCTGACTAAGTCAGCCGAGCTTGTCAAATAAGTTGTTCAGTGGCGTCCGTCTGTCCATCCATCCATCCATCCATCCGTCCATCCGTTAAACCCATGGTGCACATTTTGTAACCGTAAGACCTAGAGACTTCAATTTTGCATTTCTGGATACTTCTGGTCAAACTCTACTTTCAAAACAAAATTTGTCGCCATTCGACCTACTTCCTGCGAGCGAGAGTGCATGAAGGAAACTGGCCTATATCGGCCTAGGAGCAGCAGAATTAGTCGAAATATGCTCTAATATTAAGATAAAATTCTTGAAAATCTATTTTATTGAGAAAAAGTTCAAAATTTTAACAGGAGAGGGCGCTACCTGCCTTTTAATTATTTCTGCCGATTCAAATTCCCGCCCGATGACGTCAGCCATCAATGAAGTCTCCTATTTGCCAGTTCTCAAAACATGGCAGCTGCACAACAAAAGCAGTAGCTCCAGGAATAAATCACTGTTCACTTCAGCTTCGTAATCGATTGTACCCCCACTTTATTGTGTTTTGTGTGGTGTTCCTATTCAATCAACGATGTAAGGCCTTATTATGTTGGTTTTAATTGAGAAGGTGCATTATAAGCGGCCTA
Source organism: Lineus longissimus (assembly GCF_910592395.1). Taxonomy (NCBI): domain Eukaryota; kingdom Metazoa; phylum Nemertea; class Pilidiophora; order Heteronemertea; family Lineidae; genus Lineus; species Lineus longissimus. The sequence continues at coordinate 6,731,811 of NC_088312.1, read as the reverse complement.
CGAAATACCGAAGCGGAGACAAAATGGCGGCATGTTGTTTACGCTATGTGCTATAATCTTGCGTTCTTGGAGCTCAATGACACTCATGTACCCAATTTTCTGCCTAAAAAGTAGTCTGGTAGGCGATATTATCACTAGTTCGTTTCAGTGGTAGTCATAAGGTCTTTAGGGACTACTTTCAGAAATTAGTTCTTGAAAATTTGGCCACATTTCTGTGAAAACGATATCGGAAAACTTGTGCATGCTCTGTTCGCGATGACATCGCCGATGTATTTTGAAGTGGAGAATTCCCACAGTATGTGCAGTGAATCGGCATGATTCTGTTCGCCTATTAAGTTTTAGTTCTACGATTCTTTCATGAGTAAAAAGTAGACATTCTAAGCAATACAATAATGTCACTCCCATAAAAATTGATTGGAAATTGAGGGAGCTACGGCATTCTGTTCGGCAACTGGCAGCGCTGAAAAAATACATTGCATACTGTACAATACCAAATGGCACATTTTAAAAAGCGCTCATTGGACAACGTAGGGAATCACCAGAAATGACGTCATCGCTGGTCTAAATAGAAAACTACGGTGGCGCAGTAGAGCACAAGAAAAGGTTTAGCATTAACTTCTTCATGCAAGCTTCAGCAACAAAACGATTTCTCATGAATGATTTATTTGATCATCATCAGCTTGTTTCCCCTGATAGATAAAAAATTATTTACAATTTCAAAGTTTTCTATTTTGTGTATAGTCACATGTTATTTAACTGGCAAGGAGCCAAGCAGTTTTGAATATTCGCGGGAAAATACTTCGTACTTGTAAACGAGGCTATGACAATGAGTATCCTCATTCATGGCATAAACTTCATGTTTCGGTAAATATTTTCATACGATGATTTCACCCGAATTATGGTCAGGATTGAGGAATGAACAGTGGCATAATTATGTCAACCAAAAACATTGGTACCGTAGTGACGCAGAAGGATATCAAATACCATGGAGCATGCCATTTTCATGCATAATGAACTGAACACCGGGAAGACGTTAATGATATTAACTCAGCTGAGCGCCAGGCCCTTGGGCCTCTTGTTCAAATTACTTGTACAATTGTTTTAAGTTGCACCATAGATTATTTTTGAAGGGTTTCATCAAGCCTTTGTCTGTTATATTGTAAAAGCTTTCTAAACATGCCTGTACTATAATTCTCACTGTTTGAGGAAGTCTCTTCTCCACTTATTCTGGCTTGAAAGACCCGACCAGTCTCTATGCTTGCTGTTGGTAAGGTAATTCATCCTTCTCCTTTTGTTTTTCAGACTTGCTGCTGAAAGCTTGCCCATGTTTAGAATCTCTCCTTCAGCCCAGCATCATCTTGCTGTGGACGATATGCGTGAGTTTAGAATCCGTCCTCCAGTCCAGAAGCAAACGTGCTACACGTCGTTATTAGGACAGCGAACCCTCTGTGACCTTTGTGGCAAATACTACAAGTCTGTTGCATCCCTCAAGGTGCACAAGGTAGATGTTCATGGCGACGCCGGGTCCTCGGCCACCGTCCACACATGTCCCATCTGCGACAGAAAGTTCTCCGTAAAGCATCGATTTGAAGACCACGTGAGGAGCCACTCCGGCGAAAAAGGTCATAAGTGCAACTTGTGTGATAAAAAATTCTCTGTGAAAGAAACTATGTTGCGACATTTCAAGAGGGTGCACGTCATGAAGTAAGTTATTTATGCCCAGTACAACACACATCAGCAAAATTGTACTATGATGGTGAGGGAGGTTCCTCCTGTGTAATTAACAGGGTTACATACATGTACATGTATATTAGATGTTATTCCCACGATCTCATGTCTTGGAATTTACCTGGTTGTGACCTCCCAGATACTGTAACTGGTTTTGGGGACTTGCCTACCTTTAATCGCCTATCTGAAGGACGGCCTGTGGAAATGGTTGTAAAGTCCCTTTATATTTTTGCAATAATATCAATTCCAAGTTGATCATATGTCCTATATTTAAGTCAAATTACAAAATATTTTTGTTCAAAACCAACTCTTTCTGTTGCAGGAAACCAGCCTTGAAGACTAAGCTAAATCAAGAAGAGCGGAAAGATTTTCAGTTTGCTTGCGAAGGCTGTGGCAAAAGGTACAAGGAACGTCGGTACTTGATTGAGCACCAAACGGTCTGCCTGAACAAGAGACGTCTCAAGTGTGGAAGGTGTGAACGTCAGTTCAGCTGGAGATCGAGTCTCGCCAAACACAAGCTCTCGTGTGAGGTGATGTTGGCAATGGAAAGTGGGGTTGACGCCTCAACAACCCAAGGTAAATATAACCACAACTATGGTTACATTTGACCTTGGGAAAATATTCATCAAATCCACCAGATCCACCAGAGTAGATGAGTTGGTTATCCAGTTGAGTCTGGCTTAAATAACTTGGCATGTGGAGACCACAAGAACAGTTTTGGTAATAAAAACCTCCAAGGCCCATGTAGATTAGTGATATGGTTATTATAAACAAAATCCACATACAAGTTATTCAGGCTTTAGCATATTTATAAAAGAGCAATATCTGGTCTCAGCTGGCCTATAAATGCAAGCCCCTGTGCAAAGAAATCACTTTGTTGTGTTATGTTCTGTTGCTTGTCTGTCTGGCCCATACCTGACTGTGCATCTGTACCAATTTGTTCATTTTGCAATAAAACAACGTAACCTCAACTATTTTGTTCTTGTTGTTTAATTCTAATATTGTTTACTTTGGTAATGGTTTGCCTTTCAGTGAAAAGACTGACACGTATAAAGTTTGAAAAGTTCCACTTCAAGAATATACAGATACAGTAACCGATTTCTAATTTTATCCAATTTCAGACAAAGCCAGGGATGTCCGTTGAGTCGGCACTGGGTGGACTGGACACAGTCATGATCAAAAGGTGAGGCTATCATATAGATTTGTAAGCTTCTTCAGGCAAGGGGAGTGGGCAGCTAACCATATCTTCCTGGTTTGGAGTCGGTTTGATGTCAAGCCAAAACAACCTGAGCAGAAGTAGGGTTGGAGGACACAGGCTGACTTAAGCACATTTTTTCACTATACTACAGTATGTACTCCTTTTCACAAATGGGTAACTCAAAAGGGGGTTGCCCATGCTGGCCTACACCGCTCTGACCATATAATAATGTGCCATATTATTATTATATTGGATTCTTCAACACTTTATTTGAGAAAAGTGCTTTGTTAATGATTAGTCGGCAACAATGGCCTCTATTAAACTAAGATATTCTATCAATATTTTTCAGTGAAGTGTTTAATCCTGATCAAGATGATGTGGGGCCGTCGACAAGTGGTATGTGCAAGGATGACTCATCCGGTGAGGAGTCTGGGTCAGTGTATGCACCGTCGGGGGAGGAGTACACAGACACGGATATCGACGAACCCAATGATGGGGGACAAAGGGAAATGAATACTGACATTGTCAAAAGTGCTGATAAAAGTGATAAGAAAAGCAATGAAAAACTAAAACCGGCTGTGGAAAAAAACCAAGAAGACAAGGACAAAAAGACAGGATTTCAGTGTAAATATTGTGGACTCAGCTTAGCTCGGAAAGATGGGTTAATTCGCCACTTGAAATTACATACCGGGGACATGGTACCGTGTCCACAGTGTCCAAGGAAATTCTTCTCTGAGGCAGAGGTACGAAAACATATGCATTATCACGAAAATCCTTCATATTATGAATGCAAGATATGTTTCCGCGACCTGAAGTCGCGATCAGGACTGCGCGAGCATATGAGGAATCATACTGGAACTTACATGTATCAGTGCGACAAGTGTGATAAGGGGTATAATAATATGTCGTCTTTTAAGATGCACCAGCGTCGTCATGATAATATAAAGCCCCATGTGTGCGAACACTGTGGGAAGGCCTTTACACTGAGCAGTGACCAGAGACGCCATAGTGAAATCTGCGTCAATCCTGAGCCACAGCATCAGTGTAATATCTGCGGCACTCGCTTGAAAGGTTTGAGGTCTCTCAAGACGCATATTTTAGCTCACGACGAATCAAATCGAGTTTGCTGTGAACATTGTGGCAAGTCGTATTATGCCAATAATACTTTAATGCGACACATTAGGCAACGCCATCCTGAAAAGGTGGAACCCAAGTAACCACGAGGTGGTACTGGAATACATTATATGTACATGTAACAAATAGTTCTTTACATCCAGTCATAACTTATATCATTTCTTGGTGTGAACTAAGTCTGAGAGTAAATTCATATGTTGCACTATTATTTTTTGGCATACCGTCATCAGCTTCATCGTGAAATCATAAAACCAGGCTAGAGGTGTTCCTAATTCGGTATCGGAGTACATAATCTCAGTTTCTGGGTACAAATTAACTAGGGTTGGGATTACAAAACATATTTAATGTTTTACATGCAAATGTATTAAAGAACATATTTTTTAGGTATTGCTGTAAAGCTATTTATTATTGTTTAATAAAAGTTTACAAGAACATGATTTGTCTTTTTAAGTTCTTTCTTGTGAGGAGCCCTTTTGGGTTGACCAGTAATCTCTCTCATGGAGACATCCAGAAGTGAACACTTCTTCCTACTCTGCACCTATAGAGGTGTCCCTGTTGGATCCTCTGCCCAAAGAACTCCGTATCTAGGCATTTGTGATGGCCAGCAGTTATCCTCCCTAATACATGTGCATGGAGACGATTATGACCATTTTATTGAGCCCCAAGTCCCAGGCCTCTTTTTAGGCAAAATAATAAATGCTTGTGATAGAGACCACTTTCAATATTTTTGAAGCCCTGCCTCTGCATACGATATCACAAAAAGAAAAGAAATTACCCTTTTATTGTAATTGGTGAACAGCTTGCAGGCTTCAAGGCAATCCTTAAAATCGGACGACTAGAAATCCCAGACCTGGCTTGTTGTCATGCAGCGATGAGTTTTGAAACAGATTCTTACCAAGACAACTTGCTCTCAAAAATGAGGTGAAGGCAGATTCAGGCTACCAGAAATCATCATGGAACCATGTATCCAAGTAACTCTCATTGTTACTATCCTCTCAATACGAGAGGCTGCAAATGCTACTTCACCAGCTTGAATTGGAATAATTCAGCCAACCTATTGGTATGTTCAGTTGTAAGTCCTGAAATTTGAAATTTTAAGAATACTACAGAAAGCCGCCAAAGTTTTCCTTCAATAATCCATTGGAAATGAAGGCCACTTGCAAAAATAACGAAAAGTTCTGATATTTTACTGAACAGTAATGAAGAGAAGGATCTTTTTTGAAGCAGTTGCTGATCGCCCTCATGGTGGGTTGGCAGTAGCCCATCTAAATAGGCTCAATAGGCTCGCTGATGGAGGGACTAAGTCAGTCTGCAGTTGTTTGTTTCAGCACCATACATGTAGCTTGAGAGTTCAGTCTTACATGAAACCCAGAAATTCAGTCTTGAAATCACCTCTGCCCAATTGTACAGATGTTTCTTATATTTTGCAGCCTTTAGGACATCTTCCAGAAGGACAACAGACACCATTTCATTTGGACAATCAACTAAGCAGTGCTAGTCTCTCATCAGAGACATCAGAGACTGAAATTGTTGAATCTACAACTAGAATTCCTGCATTGTTGGGGATGGACAGCAAAGAATCAAATGAACATACAATCTGGTATCAATTATTAGGAGACAAGGCAGTTGTGCGTTATGTCCATTTTATCTCAATTTCATAAATCTAGTCGGTTGAATTGTTAAGGGTCCTAATGTGAATAAAATTCATTACATATGCATTACTTTCTCATTTCTGTTTATCTTCACCTGTCTACCAGTGAACAGCGATCTATGAAATGAACCACCACAGAGGACATGACTGTTAGGGCCTTGGAGGAGAACCTGTCTATCGGTGCAGCAAAGGACATGTCCGAATCCCTCGAGCATGTCATCCCCAGAGTCTTTATGTATATCAGGGAATCACTTGAGGACATCATATATCCAAGCATCCCAAATGTATGTCTCTACCAAGGTATCTCTAAAGGACATCTTGTAAAGACAGCAAGGAACACCCCAAGATTGGGAAACAGTAACAGCAACGAGATGGAATTCTTACATAAATGCATTTAATCGCGAACAACAACAGTACATTCGAGACAGGCACACCTTGAAGAAGCCACAAAAGTATACGTATCCAATTCTCTTCTGTCAATCTGTGCTCCCAACCAACACCCCCTCCTGCAAGAATAATTCCCTAGCTAATTTTCTGCAAATCTCGAAAAATGCCATCAGACTGATTGTGACTTAAAATTTAGTTATGTTTCAGTTCTCCTTATGATGCATTACAACAATTTTCACAGAACATCAGTTTCAGGGAAATTTACAAGTTCTCATGTGACAACTATGAATTTACCATGGATACAACATGTTGGCCTTCAGTACTTTCATTCAAGATGGTGCACTCTTTGCAATCTGCTCCTTCAGTACCAAAATACTCTGTCTCTGATCAGATGGCAGCATGGCAATTTGTTCATCAGACAGTTGTAACACCTGCATGATCAAAGCAGCCTGGAACAGAGAAAACTTAAGTGAGCAATGTGTTGCATTCAGGGGATTTCAATTCTTTGTGATGCAAGGTTAACACAACATGGTGGACGCACAGTTGTTTAAGGAGATGTGAAGAAACGCATTAAGAATCCACTAGTTCAGTGGTCAGTTTGATAACTGCCCACCTGCTAATGGGAGGCGATTGAATTGAGGCATCGTGCCTGATCCTCTTCTACTTCTTGCACAACTACAAATCGGTGTAGTTGAAAATCGGCACGACGAGTGACTGGCATTGGTTTATACTCCAAACTGTTATGATAAGGCAAGGTGATGAATATAACACATACCTTCTCTTGATCTTGTGAAGATATTGGGGTCCCTTGTTGCATACCCTGAGGAATGCTTGTAGGAATTTGCTGTAAATGAAAACAAAAATATTAATACTTACAGTATACTGTACCACACTGAAACTTCTAACATATCTAAGTCACAAAGTATCTGAGAAATACTTAATTTGCTGGAAACTAAAAAAAGCATATCCAAGAACAAGCCATTTGCAGTAAAAAAACTGACAACTTTTCCCTTTCAGGCTTTTTGGGACCCGCTTTTGAGTTCCAGATAAAAACTGCTTACATTTCTAAATCCTTGCGGTCCAGGTCCTCCCATGGGTGGTCCTCCCATTTGTGGTCTGTTCATATTTCCTGTTGGCATGCCAGGTCGTTGAGACATCGGTCCCCCAGGTCGGAATCCTTGCATTGGAGCCATCGGATTCATGCCTGGCTGGGCCTGGAAACCCATGTCTGAAAGAAAATATAGAGAAATGATGATGACAGTCCGTTACAAATTTAACATCTAACATCTTTAAAAATCACCATGGCATTATGCTTCCGAATCAGAGTGACTTACTCATGTTACTTGGGACAGGCTGCTGTGGTGGTCCACCCATCTGGTTGTTCATTCCCATAGGTGGCCGCTGGTCTCCCATCATACCAGCCATCTGCATCTGCGATGGTCCGGAGCCCATCAAGGGTGGTACACGCTGACCCATGTTACCTTGTCCCATGCTCATTGGTGGCATCGAGGTAGACATAGCGGGACCCTTGGAGACCTGAAACAGAGAAGATTTATTTAATGGTTAATAAAATGATGTGTGTTGTCAAAATGCGGGCAGGGTGGTTATAGGGAACGACCAAGAGGAAGAAGACAGAAAGGTCTTATCCCTGGCAGGAAAACTTACCACTGGCGGAGGTTCCTTCTCCTCTGATGGCATGATTGGTGGAATCTGGTCCCTCTCTCGCTGCAACATTGCCTAGAAAAAAGAACAACCTGTGTATACAATGGTAAATGAAATATACATCAGATGGGCATGAACCCAAATACATCATGGGTATCTCTGCTATCAGAGACCCTTAATAACATGACCACGCAGAGAGAGATTTACAATGTTTGCCAAGACCATAAAAGACAAAACCAAACCTGATCGACGTAAACCTGAATTAATACTTACGATGGCAACCTGTGGATCGACTATCTTCATGACAATCTGGGCTTGCAGCAAAGCATAGGCTAATTGTGGATTCTGTAGCAACATATTCCTGGCTTCAGTAGGGTTATTCTGGATACATAGCTGGAATCAATGTAGAAATGCATTAATTGATGGCTAAGTACTATTACTGATGAAGTTGAGAAGATATCTGATCTTGTTATTTTGACCCCCTTAAGTTTTGGATCCACTCCCTCAACCCCGACTCCGTTTTGAGGGGAGGTTATGGACGGAGTATCTCGGATGATTCCGAATGAATCTTGAAAGAGCATGGTAGACTTTCTCTGGCTTATCTTACCTTCATTTGTTTCATCAACTCGTACATCTGCTCTGGAGGGAGACTAGCCACAGCTTTAGAGATTGCTTCTGGGGCTTCCTTGGGCTCAACAGGGTCGCCAAATGGACTCTATGGGGAAAAAATTTCAACATTGAAATCAGATGTTATGATGAACTGTGAACTGAAATACTCCCTTGAACTATGCATGTCATTTAAATGAAATGACTTGTCTTCATATAATCTTGCATTTTCCAACCTTTACTGACCTTTCTTAGAGAAGATGAGGATATTAAATTCTTACCTCAATAATTGCTCCACCAGTTGCCTGCTGCATACTCTTCGTATCATCTTTATTCTGTTCACCAGCTGCTGCTCCAACTCTGAGTGGACGCCCATTGAAGTCAGTGTTGTTCAAGTTACGCATGGCACTCTGGGACGTCTCAATGTCTTGGTATTCACAGAAGCCATATCCTTTGGGTTTACCTGTTTCTCTATCATATACAATCCTGAAGCTGACCACAGGGCCAGCCTGAGTAAAAATATCTCTCAGCTGCTCTTCAGTTGCTTCATAGGGTATATTCCCCACTAAAAGAGAAACAAGTAGAAGTTCAATCAATAAAAAGATTGATTTAAATTGGTTTGTCTTTACTGTAGTACTCTAGTCTAAAAGAAGTGTTGTTTGACAGCCATGTACTGAAGCCAGCCCCTCAATGTCCAAGAACGGGCAGTTCTGGAGCTGATGCTTCGATGTCTGATCCGTCTATGAAGCATTTGTCAGGGATTCTGCAATTCTGTTATCTAACTTACTTCTGACATGGCCCCCACTACTGAGTAGCCAGAATGGCGGTAGGTGGCGCTGACAAAAAATTAAACAAAAATCGCAACAGAAAAATGTTTTGTACGGAAAAAAGATGCATCCCCTCGGGAATACAAAGGCTCATAATAGAGCAGAAACACAAATGCTTTAAAAATAACGTCTTGTCAATTGAAAATTGATCTGATAACCTACCGAAAACTGATCTCATAGCACGCTCCGCGGCGGAAAGAGGTTGAATAATGGTGGCCATTTTGAGAAAGTGGCTGCAGTGAAAATGTGGAATTCTTGCTCGTTTCCGTAAAAAGAACAAATTGCCTGCAAAGGCTGGGCTGACGTGTCCAGCGGGTGATACAGCTATGATAAATCCAAGGCATCTAATAAAACATTCGTCCAATGAATACCTTGCTGGTGACTGATTAGATAGCGCGAATACCGAAAATGACGGCCGAAGACAAAGTGTGGTGTCGTGAGGGCCGTGCCCAGGTTGTGACAATGTCGTCAGCGGGTATGCGATTCATAGATGTGACTGATTCAAGTCCCAAAATGCAGTGTTCGGACCAAGGAAGGATTCTTGTTCTACCGTACGATCTTGATCCTAGATGTCTCTCAGGCCAAAGATCTTAAAAGAATCGATGAGCAGCGGATTAAAAATGCATGGGCTCCATTGCTTTCACACAAGGACTCAGGTATAGGCAGGAAGAAGTTACGGGTAATCTCTCACATCTCACAGTGCGTCAAAACTATTCACGCTTGAACGAGGAATATGTTTAGTGGCTGAATCAAACGTGACCCAGTGCCCTTACTGTGTATATTAGTCACATGAAGATGGCCAATTTAACCCACCTGTTCGTTCCTGTCTATAGTCCTCCTTTAAGCTTTAAAACATGTAAGATTTGCCCTGTGATTAAGATATGCCGTACATTTAAAGGGAGTATAGGACCATTAGGTTCAGGATGGGCTTCAAGTTTCAATAACATCTCTAGACGTTCCTTTAGCAGGTGCACAATACAAAATACATGTATTGACAAAGTGAGGTACGAGCGCAAGCAGCAAAAAATTTGTGTTTGTTTAGTTTCTTAAAGCCGATTTCTTGGAAACGTTTGTCCAGTCGTTATTGAAGCCAGCAGGTGCCGGTGTAGAAGTAGAAAATGTCCCCTGGAAAACGTTTTCGCCCTGTGATATTCTGACAGATTATGGTATGTTTATGGATGCGATGACCGCCAATAGCTCAGAGATTAAAAGCGCTTAATCCTTTGTTTTCCGGACATTCTATCGGCTATGACATTTCAAACTTCTACACTGGACTGTCCTTGACGGCTAATCAAACTCTCAATGAGACCAGGACGCCCGACGACATTCTTCTGCCACCAAACACACACCTCCTCTAAAGAAAGTTGGGTCGTTCGTCGTCTCATAGCTTGCTGATCGTCACCTGATAGAAGGTAAACCAAAACCGACGTACATCGTGACATGTGACGGTTTCCCCTGGGACATTCTATGCAGAGGTACTCATCGTCTGTTGACTGTCCCTCTGTCGACCCGACCCATCTTTGGTAGACTCCCGGGGCAGTCAATATCGACATCGTATCCATACTGTATCGTATATGGTAGAGTGCGAGGGACGAGGCCCGTTCACTGCGTCCGGAGTGTACCCTTAAAGGGAAGGGCCCGCCAAAAAATGGGGAGTTTTGGACGGCCCGGTCAAAACCTTAGGCGGGAATAAGGTTTCATTGATAAATATAAGGAGTTTCAAGGCCCCCAAATTACTTGTAAGGTTCAATAGATACTGGCCTTTCATTGGTTTACCGTTTACGTATCATTTACATACTCTCATCTTGAAAAATATGACAATATTTACGATCACGTTATTGATTTTTGCAACATTTTCGGTAACGCGCCCCTTGCGGATCTGTAAGGTACCATTCGGATGCTTGAAAAATGTTAGTGGCGTGGCTCCATCTGCTACAGCTGTCACCGCGCCGGTGTTAGTCTCACGTCTTGGTGTCTGCACCACCCTTGGGGAACACCTCAATGCCGTTGGCGTACTGACGAGACCAGCGTCTCTAGAGGCTCCGACATTCGCCATGAGCAGTGACAGGTCACTTGGCTGGAATGGCCCCATCTCCTCTTGACTCATGTTCATTGCCGGCAATTCTGGCAAATATCATGAGTCGTCATGGTTGTCAAACAAGTCTTGGATAATATGCTGCTCCATTTCTTCTGTACTGTTCGGATCAGGGGCCTCGCTCTCCACCGGCCCAGAAGCCACCGGCGACTCGAAATCCATACTACTATTCTCTCCATTTTCCATTTTCTCCTCTCTCCAACTCACTACTATCGCTATTGACTGCGTAACATACACTAACATTCTTTCGCTATCATTGCTAACTTCATTTACTAGAACACTGGCCTCTTTGTAGCCGATTATGTAACCCATAGTGGAAACACCTGACAGCGCTGCCCGGTATGATACACGTGCTACTGGCATATTTATATCTCGTAGTAAATAAGGTTGTAAAAATATGCAAATGAGATGCCGTATATGGAAACCATGACGTCACTAAGCAGTGCATATTTCTGCTACGGGTGGCGCTGTTGCTTGCTTCTGGAGGCGCTATTCAACCTCTTTAATCGCTACCTCCCAGTCGTGACATGCAGTTGTCCAACCTGCAGTAAGGTGGCGCGGCGGTATTCGCACACGTCTGAGGAAATCGGGGTTCCACACACGTCTACTTTCTCATGGGGGACGAGTGCATATTGTGGAGACAGCATTGGAGGCAAGTCCGCCTGCCAACGTAGGATCGTGGGATAGACGGGGGGGGGGGGGGGGCACACCCTTTCTTCCATCAGCATTTTCTGTTTCAAGATGTTCAATAGTTATGCCAATAACTTGACGTTAATTTTAACTTGGCGTTTTCCTTATACTTTGAATATAAAATAACCCGTCGAGAAGTGCAGTAGCTCGGGATATTTTGCCTACATGTGTATGGAGGCATGGAGGTTTTGCTTTTTGCCGAAAGAAGAACAGTAAAACTAAGATGAGAAAAGAATAAACAATGAAATCATTTTCAATCATAATTTACCAATATCTTTATTTTAATTTTGTACAAAATATACAATACACCGAAAATATGACGCCACGGACGATTAGATCGGGGTTAGATCCATGCTGTGACTACTATTGTATCCAGTTCTGTAGACTTGTTTATTGCATGTGATGCTATATCACCAGAGGAGTTGGCATTGGTATACAATGTACCATCTCTTGTGTCCATGCATACTTTTAGCACACGATATTTTGTAAGCGGACGATCATTAAAATTTTCAAAAAACAACGAAATGCACATTTTTGTATGCGCGGCGGCGGACCGATGCGACCGTTTCGGGCAAATCAATAACAATGAATGGTCGTCTTTCGCATTGAACCCCCTCCCCTCCCCCAGAAATAAATATATATATTATTGCGGTCGGTATGTACACTCTTCCTATAGATTCTGCTCATTTACACATGTACAACTTAAATATATAGAAAAAAAGAGGCCCCAGCCTCTCAGCCTAATTTAAAGTATAAAGATTGATTACTCTTCGCCATTGTTCTTCTCATTTCATGTGTATAAACTTTGGTGAAAACGACATCAAAGTCCGTCCCCGCCCCCACTTCGATTCGAGCATTATTGCAATGTCATTTCGTGAGATTTTTAGTCAGCATTTGTGTTATGAATTTGAATTTGAATTCGATGGCGTTTTATTCTGTAATGCTCTCCGTTTAGCCGGTGGCTTTTTATATTCCGTGTTTTCCTCATTTTCATTGTCTTTTATATCATCCTTGGCGGGTCGCTTTTTCGGATTACTGTGCGTTTCGTTCAAAAGACCCTGAAGACTTTTGATGTATTTGATTGCAGCACGAAGCGTCTCAACTTTGCTTATTCTCTTGTCCTTGTTCTCCATCGGGAGGTGGTCGCGGAGACGGGAGTAGCCATCATTCACACAACGCACTCTCTCCCGTTCCCTCTCGTTCCTTTTCCGTATGAAAGCAGGTTCCAGACCATAGTCATATTGCCCGAAAGGATGCGGCAGAGGAATTTGACAAAATGGAGAAAACGGGTCATTTGGACCCACACGATTTGGTTCATATTTCAGGTTTGGCATGTGCATGTTCGGTTGCCCGCCAATGTAGTATGCGGGTGGCATTGGTCCATCAATGACGTCATTTTCGCGGGGAATGCCGAGATCCTCACATGTTGGGGATGTGATCCTAGTGTGGGGCATGGGCATGGGCATCTCCATGCTCTGCAATGTGTCGTAATCCATCGTCTGAAAAGACAGAAAGAAAAGGGAAAAAGTTTTAAAGAGTTGATAATCAGAGTGACCATGGACTAAGCCAAAACACGACTAAAAACAAATATAGGGGCTCTATTAAAGACTCAACTCGGATTTGAATTGCGTACTGTAGACGAGTTAATATAAATTGCAACGATGCCGCTGTTGAGATATACGGTATAATCACAAATACTGTAAGTTTGTATCTTGTGTCTGATCTGATCGACCTTGCTTGGAGGACTTTATTTTATTTGAATTAGTGATCAGGGAATGATTCATTGTTCAAGGTGACACGGCCACTGGCCTCACTCAGATATTGCCCGCCAGCCGCCACAACTACAGAGCGGTGCTCGGTTACGGGAGAAAACAGACTACATGTACTTTCAAAAAATAAAAAAATGTATTACCCATTAAAACCTTTCTAAGCTATGATATAAAGGAACACCAGAAAGCGTAAACAATCTTTGGATCATGGAATGCGTGTGCATAATATAATGCAATAATTAGACATGGTTTGAAAATGACAAAAAATTCTATTGAAGAAGTCGATGATTCGTGCGTGCAAATAACCGGTGCAATAACATGACTTGCGGATTCGACCATTTGTACTTTAATTGCACAATTAATTTAAGATTTTCCCCAATTCAGACACGTCAGAGAATACTTAACATTGTTTCCAGATTTTTATGATAGGAATCCTATTGAGTGAAAAACATCTGGTGCATTCATCATCAAAACTCATCTTTGATTTGTTGCCTGTTTTGATGCGCATTAAAAATGGCCAGATTGAAATAAATTTTGACAATATTTCTCATGCACGAATGGATGCTTTGTAACATTTAATGAATAATCAGTGTTCTGAATAGAATGATTGCATGTATATTCATGTTCATGCTGCTCATAATAGATGATAATGTATTCATGGTTCCTCAATAAAGTGGCTCGATAGATTATAATGGTATCGGGAATATTGGATCAAACACCTGCGTCATTCAAGTGGGAGAACATAACGAACAGCTCCTAATACATGACACGCTAGAGAAATACATTTATGCATATCTACCAATCCTAAACGGAAAAATATATCCCTAAATTTACCACCCGTCCCACGAGAAACAAAAGGTGGTGACTGTCCTCATTCAATTTTATTGCATTTTTCAACACCAAAATTATCTCAAAATCTACCTAATGTCATGGAGGCCATGTGTCAAATCCCAAAAGGAGTTTTAGTTATTCAATTCTAGACAATATTTTTTGGGCACAATAAAAATGCTCCATCGAGATAAATAGATGCTTAGTTTACATAAAACATAAGTTCTTGCAAAATATTGTTGCTCCTAAACCAAATATATTGACATCAGTATCCAGAAAATCTTGCTCCTAAGTGAAAGAATGATTTTAGTTTATAAGTTGTCTCCCAGATGGCAGGATTAAAGGAAGCAGGTTGGGCCACCTCGTAGTGAAATGATGAACTAAAAAACTGCATATAGCATTGGGTATTCTCGTGCTTAAGTCAGTATATCAAGTTCATAGCGTGTAACTAGTTTGTGGGAACTTTATAATGATATGGTGTTATCACCTTATTCATCATTAAGAGCATTATTCTACATTTCCCCTTGAAATGTTGCCACGAAACGACAGCCTTTTTATTTGGCCAACAGCGCAATGTGTCTTATCAAGTATTCAGCGAGATTTCCGCCCTGATTTTATCAGTTTTACATGTAAAGGAATATTTGGTAGGTGCGAACATCTTTTGCGACCTTTGGCCAAAAGACACATCGTTTACGTAATTAGCAAATTCAACTAAAGATCGTGTACAATTAAAACATTGGAGAGATTGGAGAAAACTTCTAATTTCGGGTAGGTTCGGGTAGGCTCTTCAAATTCCCTAATTTCTGATTGGGTTCACTTTTCACAAAAGTAATATATCATCTCCTATACATCTGATCGAGATTAAAATCATTCTCAGCAGTTTCGATCAGCATCATAACAAATTCCCCCTTGCAATACCTGTCATTAAAGTACAACATGCAATCGGAAATATATTGGCTTGGCTGGTTCCAGTAATGGTAACTGCCGGATTATGTTGCGTTCTGTTTTGTAATTTTATATGGATGTAAAAAAATGCCGCTTTGCAAAACAGCTAACAACACAACCGCATTGCATTGTCCTTCGTTTCGGATAATTAAGCCCAATAGTACTATTTTGGGACGAGATGTCTTTTTGTGGTTTTCATTACAAGATGAGATTTGAAACGTTTCATTGAGGTGTTTCGCTTGGGTGTTCTCAGATACAGCAGCTTTACATCACCTTACATTGAAATAATTTCTAAGAAGAACAACAGCACATTTTCACCATTGAATTTGATTATTTTTAAAGGAATTATTTCAATGAGAATATTAATTGTTGAAATAATTCGCTGTTATTTGTGGTGCAATTATTACATTGTATAAATCGTTGACGCAATGTTCTTTTATTGCGAAGTACACCTGCCCGCGCGTGCCCATCACGCTATCTTTTTGGGCTTCCTCTTTCGCCTTGAAATCAAGAATAGAATTTAACAACTGATTCAATTACAAAACCAAACTATTCTTCAGGGATTTGTTTGCAATTTTCTAATCCCCCTGCGTCTGAGCCGACCGGAGGAGGCAGTGCTTTGCCGGAACCGCTGCGGGGAAAATAGCGTCTCAACATGGAGTGTTTCGGAGGAGGGTTTAGCTCGGGGCCGCGGGCTCTCGCAGGTGCACGCGCGCCACGGATGGAGGGGTGAGAGAACCCATAAATGTTGCCGCTTTATTTGCGGTGCTTATAAAACGGGCCGTGCGTAATCGGACCATACGACACCAATGAGTTTAACGAAGGCCGAACATAATGTGTCCTTTTATTTTAACTGTGGAATTCAGATGCTTTGAAGATCATTTTATGTTCGGAAATAAACACTCAGTTATCACGTTCATTGAATTTAATTTTTCAGCAAAAAAAGGGAAGAAACGGATGATAATAAATAGAATTACAGACGGATCTACCAGCGTCATTGAAATAAATTATTTGAAAGACTCTTGGGTTTACGCAACAGTTTGAAAAAAATTCGTGGCGAATCTCTGAAAGTAGGTGAACAGTAACCAAATGCATGGAATCGGACAAATAAAGAGAACTTATTAAATAAAATACTTACGGATTTTTGAAAATTAAACTAATCCGGTGTATTCTGTTCTCTATATTTTCCAAATGTTTTAAAGTCCGAGTTGACCCTACAACTCGCCAACCGAAGAAACTTTCAACTTGAAAATGTTATTCTGTGGTGATGTTGTACAACGTTGATTTATTTAGTCAAAATGTCCAACTGGTGGTACAAGACTCCGTTTGTTGACTGAGCAACGTCGACTGATTCGGTGCGAACGCCAATTTGATTTGATTGAATGATGTCGTCTGCAGAGAGGGTTTAATCTAAATGCTGCGTTCAACCACCATCCGTCACTTTTATAGTCCTCCGACTAGCAGGGCGTGTCACTTGATAAAAGTATCATAATTAATGGCGGTCTCAGCTATTGTCAACACACTTGATTAGCCGGAGACAAAACCTCAGCGGGGCAGCAAAGGCTGGCGAGGGACGGGAAACGCGCTCACCATGGTTTTTCTAATGTGTCCAAATAGTGCCACGCTCCTCATTCAGGTGTCTTTTGTCAACATTAAGTTATTCCTCACTCTCAATTGAAATGGGTTTCATGCACAATTGCCGTAGATAAAGCAGGCGAGATTTTGTTGAAGTTAGGTCGGAAATCAGACCATCCGCTCTCGTGGTTTCTCGAGGCTGACACACCGGAATACTCAATCTGTGGGACACTTCAACTGCTCAGAATCAAGAGGGAGCTTTTGTATGCTCCGCCTATTTCCAAAGATTTCGGCAACCAATAGACCTGCTAAACGCACGTGGTGTTCAAGTTATTGCAACTGACAAAATTGGCTTCATTTTATGAACTTGTCATTTTAACAAAGTTTAATTGATTTAGGGATGGATATTAAATTGCCTTCCCTTACACAGAGATCATGATTCTGATTGATAGAAAAGAGACCACATTTAGAAAAAAAGTTTCCGTATTAGACGATTATGTCTTTGACACGGCAAAAGAAAGTAACATACGGACCTACGGATGGACACCCTCGGGTGAAGAGACAAGCGTACCAATCAGTCATGTCAGTGAACAATCCAGGATCAAGACCTCCTTGGGTTTCTTCCTTGATCAGACCAGAACTTCCGCGCCAGCAAAACAGCTTATAAAAAAGTTATAGGCTAGATTTTCACACCAACTTAATTCAATCTGTTTGGGTCTTGGAGATTTCTTTTTAAACGATCAGAAATGTCGCCAGTGCCTACCTACCGTTTCCTGTTGTCTTCCTTCGCGGATTATGATTGTCACCTGATAATAAAATATGCCCTGTCAGCAGGGTTCTATGGCTTCTATTGGGCTTTCCTGAGCAGGAAGTTACAAGTTGGAATCTCTAATTGTTCATTTAATATTTTAACTAAGACAATAAGAAGAAAGATTTATATTATATACTTGGTCCTCATTAAAATTGATTCGTGTCCGCAGCATGATAATCGTCATAATAAAACGCGTAGCTTGTGTACCAGCTGGTTGTTCGAATTCGCTATACATGTACTTCTATAACTCTTGATACCTGCCTGGTGAAAGTGTTCATCGATTGTAGGTACATGTAAATGTACTAACGATTTTGGCTATTGGGTGTATACAGGATCCTCATACTCTTAAAGCAATCGAGTTATTCTCATCAGCACCCTTGACACATAGTAACGGCTGAAATACATTACTCGCACCTAGACAACGGAGAATTATCATACGGGAAACCTCTCGAATGCACGATCCCATGGAATATTCATGACCTTCTTACCATTGAATCAGATCAATACAAATTGTCATAATTTACACGGATGGATTGCTCATGGTGATGAATGCTTCTTCTAGTAACCAGGGCTGCTGATGCTACGTGCCTATAAGCCCTGGAAATTTCCTCTGTATACGTATCTTTATGTTTTGTTTGACTGAATAAAGAATACTAAATGAAACCGCTTCTCTTCCATTGGGATAAAATGCAACGAGAGACTAATCACAGAACACATTATCTCCGGATGGACATAATTATGATTATACATGTAGTCATTGGGTAAATATTACCAAACATTTGCACGGTACGATATTATGATTAAATTATACAACGACGGGTGCAAAAAGATGACGCCCCCATGCACTTTTGTTGCATGAGTTGGCGACCACCACCCTCATCCGCGTAAGCCTTGGCTAAACAATTCAACAATATTTGAGATTAGTAAAATATGATGCAACTCTATTGAGAAGGTGACATAAGTTGTTAAGACAAACCGGGTCCATTCTTGACTGTCTAAAGAACATTTCAGGGACGACAAGCCAAATTGACCACAAAGAAAATTCGGGTATGTTGACTCACTTCGCTATTATGATGCTTTAAATCTAAAAAAACACAAATACAACCCAGGATTAGAGAAGACCATTAGACTCATCTATCCAGGTACTGAATTAGTCTAGACTGTTTTGTTGTTATTTTCTGCACTGATAAATTTTACGAGTGCTCTCAAGAGACTCCATGTCTGACATCCTTTTGGGAAATAATGCCACTGTGAGTTTTTTGAAACAAAATTGTTGGATGATGCGGGTGTCGCGGTGTCAGATGGCGACCGTTGGTTACGTCACACCAGTTTTTTCACGATTTTAAACTTTTTCGTATTTTTTGGAAAGCTTAATTTGGTAACCTCTTTTCGAGTCATTATCTTCAAATATTGTCACTCAATACAATTATCATAATCGCAAGGAAGCTGCATTGTCAGTGTTGTCAAGAGGAGATAAGACGTCTTACTCCTGTCGAACTTCATCCTGAACTCAGGCCAACACCGAGCTTTTTGCTCAGTAACGTGTGCGACTAGGGGATGAGGATACAACTGACTGACTGGTTTTTCGAGGATGGTCGACAGTATTTTTTCTTTTCTCAGTAAACAGCAAACGGGGGTCAAAAACAACCCTTGTAAATCTAAGCCAAATCGAACTGGTAAACAAACATTTAAGAATATTAGTGTTCAATTGAAAGCCAATCAAACACTCAAAACTATCGGTTGTTCGTGTCAACAACAAATATCTTATCACCAAAATAACTTTTTGGCGTTCGAATCATAACACACTGACAATACAACACTCATCGCAGAAATCACAATCAAAACGCTCATCTTTTATATAATGAAGTCGTTATTTCAAACTACTTTACTGATGTTGATTTGCGTTGAAACATACGACAACAAGTACCTTTAGTCGATCAAATTCTGCATCGTTCCGGTAATGTTCCGTAACCGCGTTTGTTGTGACAGCTATTTTAAACAGTTCCTTCCGGAGGAAAATATAAAAGTGGTCAGTGGGACGCCATGACATGCGGTGAGCGCGAAATGTCAACGGGTCTCCCACAAGAATCGCGTGTGCCCAGGTAACGGTAATCCGGGGCGGAAACAATAGATGCCAGCGGCAAGAGGCGTCCTCTTGAAGATATATAGGCACAGGAATCCCATCCAAGGGCGACCAACTGTACAGTTTCTTCCTGCGTCCTTGTATATACTAGTTATTCAATTGACCAAGGAGATTTTAACGCATCATGACCAGTTTCACCCTGAAGCAGCAGCATTACAGATAAAAAATGAAGGCCTTGTCAGAATAGAAATCTTTGCCGTTCTCGTCTCCTCATGTTTAAAGTGGTTAAAAAAACCTTTCCTTGAACAAAATATTAAAGTCGACCAAACCAAGTATTGACACTATCATTGAGTACTTTCAATTACGGATCTATATTTCGGTCCGTGCCTCCATGATCATATCGTGCATCCACTTGGACTGGATTCTGACTGAAAAAAGTTATATTTGTATTGTATTCTCCACGTGGCACCTATTTGTACAAGTCGCTGGCACATTTCAACAGATTGAAATAAGTGGCGCGGGCCAAATTCAACCGTCTCTGCAAGATTTTGTCTAACTAGTGTTCTGCAGTTCAAACACTTTTGGCGATTTTTTTCAAGAGCAAGGAAACTTACGCAAAGCTTGGAGCATTGGCTTCATGATCAATTTTCAAACGCTTCTTAATAAAACACAACGACAGGCAGCATGCGTATGATGTGCGCTCGGGTGCGGTATTTACAATAGTGTTTGTGGATTTCTCGTAATTCTTTTAATTTCATCTCTGATGAGTTACTTCGGATGACTGACATGGCGGAGTTCCTCGCTGAGCTCAATCAAAACGAAAATAAATTGCACTGTTAGTCCAAAAGTCACGCGCGAATTTAGCTAAGATCATATTCCCATGGGATCCCCGAAATCTTACTTGCAAACCACTCGCCTGAGATGAGGATGCAAGTCGAGTGGTTTGAACACGAGCGCGGAACCTGTCCCGCATGCCGCAAGAGAGGGTGAAATGGTACTCGAGTCACTTCTCGGTGTCACCACTGCTCATGGGAGGCTCGAGTTGATCGTACTATCAAGAGTTCTTGAGCGGGTATGGACAAACGACAATTGAAATCTCGCCTGTTGATCGAATTTACGACATCAAAGACATTTTCAAGTCTTCTTGTTGAGGGATACGATTGTATGGGGGGGGGGGGGTATAGTGTGGAAACTTCTAACCATGTTTGACGGACATCATGTTTTCAACATGCATGCCAATAACTTAATTTTTACGCGATCAAAGTAATGTCGACTTCTTGTTTTTCTTTCACTCTCCTTGCTCGGAACTGAGTGACGCATGCTGCGACCTTGAATGTGTCCATTACGATAAAGAAGACAAGATAAGTCAGTGAAGTGTAGTCTTCCGAATGATTGATGCACGACAGGTTGAAAAGAAATTTCGCCAAATATTTGCCCACAATGAGTCTTGTCAATTGGAGTAACCTGTCGCGCGCCAGATCCCGCATCTGCATGACCAACTGACCACGCGTTTAATCGGACATTTCTTTGTACCGAAATCAACTGATGAATAAACCCATCTTCATGTCATTTTCTGACTCAGTAGGGGTCTTTGCACCTGGGTGACATTAGGGCCCTTCATCCAGAGTCCGAAGGCGTCAGGGCATTTGGCCCATAAGACCTTCTTCTGGGTTGACGAGGCGGAACAAACTCTGCCTTTCCACTATAATTGGACCGGACTTCCAAATTAAACGGTTGCAGTTGCACCTTCATCTTCGGTGCTGGCTAGCATCGCCAGTGGTACCATTTAATATTCTCAACACAGCTTGGTTAGCAAAATGATGATCCACCTATCAAAGGCATAGACCGTTCGTAAAAAAATTGTGAAATCGATATTGGCCGGCATGAAAATAAAGCATAACAAAATACATGTAGAAAAGCTTGAAATTAATTGATTTTGCCGCTGCGCAGTGGCTCTGTCCGGACCCTCATCAGTCAGACTATTGACGTCCAGGTGTTTCAACAGGTCTATTCAGTGTGTTAGTTCAGCAACAGGTCTTGATTATTATGGGATAGAAATAAATCTAAAACAATGAGCTATAAGCACGTATCAATTGAACACCTTGACAAGCTGAAGTCATAAAAATCAAAACATTATAAGTTATTGGTTGAAGAGTTGGCCAATAATAGGCCTACAGACAACGATTGTTATTAGTACAGTGAGTAGGTATACAAGCATGAAATATTCAGTTCGTACAAAATTATCTTATACTTTTCGTTTCCAGACATTTTGGTTTTTTTTAATCACAATTATAATGCATCCATAGCGCAATTAATAATGGAGGTAATGATACATTACAAAGGAAACACACTGACCCCGGTGTAGAAGTTTAAAATGTCCTAGGATAGAATGCCCGGGAAACAAAGGATTCTATTATGCGCTTCAATCTCTGAGCTATTGACGATCAGGGTCTCTAGAGAACCATACTGCAGAATACAATAGGGCCGGACACTTTTTCCAGGGGGGCATTTGTTACTGTTACACCGGCTGGCCGGAATTCCGTAAATTTATTATTGATTTGCATGTATATTATGGGAGTTATTCAAAATCGTTATCTTGTTGTGTTGCCTTGTTATGTATAATAAACTGGAACATGAACGGTCGGCTAGTATATTTCCTTCTGGAACAATGAGCGCGAAGCGTTTTTGTTTTTATTTTTTAGCGAAATTCAACGCTGAATTTTAAGGTAACGCTTGAAACCATTTCCGACACGTTTAAGATTTCTAATCCTTAGCTTTCCGCCGGGCGGGGATTTAGTGTCAGTGATCTGAGATGTTGGCCTGGCTGCACCTGCCGCTTGGGCCCAAGGGTAAGGCAAGGTACACTGCATGGCCTTGTGGTGGAGATGCCATGTACATCAGATCTAAAGCGCATCTTTCAAAAAAGTTAAATTGTGCATTCAGGAAAAATACGAAATCGCCCGTTGGTGTGAATGACGTGGCCCTACATACTCGTTTTCAAGGGGAACTATTGGCACGTGCTGGGGGATCAAATTTGTAAGCTTCAGATGACTTGTACCCACAGTTTGGAGCCTGGATTGTTCGATTCAGGGATAATAATCTTCCTCATACAATCATGAATAGTTCGATGTACTGTTAGGTAGAAGAGACCCCCATCGTCGATTTCGTATAACTTAATTTGACCTACCTGGCTCGTTCTTATAGTCTTCCTCTAAAGATACACATACCATGCACAAGTACTCCGCTATAGTGGCTAGTAAGAGTGAGTAACCAAGACTTCGCGCATTAGGACAAAATTGTCATTTTGCTCAGACTGCATGACGTGGAAGAAGTACCAGTCGTCCCATAACGCAGGTCACAAGATAAGCATTTTTTTGGAAATGGTCACTGAGTGATGTTGCAAATAATACATAAATGTCACCAAACAGAGGGCTAAACCACGGACTACAATGTAATTGTACACTCGCCGGCAGCTGTTTTGTCATATCAGGTTTAAATTAATCTTTGTTTGGTTTTTACCTCCACACACACAAGCCACACTATCAGCACTCAAAAATTTCATCATGGTAGACGTCCGACCAAAAAATGTTTACCGGTAAGAATTTGACATCGCATCGCAGGTTAATGTCATTAGAGGGCCGGACTCGTCAGAACTATCATAATCAGGAGGTTGCTGCTGTAATACATACAGCCAGAATTGGTCTTTGACTTGTAAGTGACAAATGGGTGATGAGCAAAAGACGCGTCTATTCCCACAAATTGTGTCTGTCATGGAACAAAACTGTCTCCATACAGCCACAATTGTTACAATTAGTCATAAAGAAAGAAACAACACTGCCGTAATGAGACTGATAAGCGCCAATCATTGCTCTTGGCCAGCGGCGAGCTTTTACCCTCAGCGGATTTTCCACGTCTCATTTGATATGCTAACAAGGGTAAAGAGACCGTACAAACTTGCAAGAGCAGGTTTCATGTGTTCTCACTAAATATCGCGCACGTGGCAAAACATGGCGGGACCGTGGCGCACGCGATGTGCGCGTGGAGTGCGTTTGGAAAACTTAACAATGTGAATGATCCGCAGACGCCCTGTCACAGACCTTTGGTATTTGTGGTGACCCATGGTGGGTTTTTTAGGATCCGATAACATAATGAGTACGACCGTGTCTGATAACACCTATCATCGAAATTGGCTGCTTTTGCCTTTAGCCTCATGCCTTAATCAATGGGGAAATGAGCCGATCTGCTCATCGGCGAAAACGTTTGTCCTGATGTATTCTAAAGGAAATGAGGATGACAAAAACCCTCCAGGGAAGATCGTATAATTTGTCATTTTGGCAAGTTTTTATTACAAATAGCCATTCGAGGGCTTTGCGAAAAATTTTTACTATTAACTATTGCATGTACCTCGCGTAAAAATGGCATCACACGCGTACGTTGGACACCGTATTTTGTCCAAGCTATTGTCTTTTCTGTTACTAGGAAAATATATTTTTTAGCCATCAGATATCCACCATATTTCAGGTGTTCCAATGAAGGATATCGATCCATTTGCTTGGCATACCATTCTCAAGAACAGCGTGCAAAGACAACATTACATGTTATTGTTCTCTCTAATCTAAGAATTAGGCCGACCGGGGGTCGCTGTGGCGAACGCCCGAATCCCCACCTCTCAAATCATGTGTGCCTACCGGGACCTAGCTTTGTCCTTATGAGTGGAATGTTTGTCTTACCAAGTGGTCTCTTTATCATAGAATTGTCCTCGCTTAATGGAAATGGCCATGTTCTTATTGTTATGAGCCGATCAATTGAGATGATTAAATGAGCAGCAAGATGAAGCCTTTATACAAAAGGCTTTGGACACTTTCATCGCCGTTCTTGATATGGGAGTGAGTGTCAACAACTTGTTTCGTTTTGGTAATCAGCCTCATCGCCGAAATACATGCAACTGAAGCTTCTTCAGTACCTGCCTAGTGCCATTTTAGTATTTCCGTCCTTCATCGTCATGGGCGGGGGAGGCCATTGCCTTTTAGTAACCAACAAGGGCCGTCTGGGTGCGGTTTTTCTTTATTCTGGACCAACGGACGGGCACTCACCCTACGCCTACTCTCTCATCAAAATGCCTGCCCTTTGAAATCTTACATTGAGTAGAGTCCTTCACATTCGACAATAATATGAGCAGCCTCAAAGCACGGATGCATCCATCCCGACTCTCACGCGTTTGCGTAACATTTTTGGTCTTTTTACGAGTAGAGTAAGTTTATCTGCATAAGATGAAATGCCAGGGGCCATGTGCTCACCTTTAAGCCCATAGGCAATGTCAGAACCCAGCTGCTTGGGCAAACATGAAGGTTATGTCATATTCCTGGGAACACATTTTCTAGTATTTTGTATGAAAACATCATTTTTAAAATACTCGCGTATCATTGTTGGACTTTAATTCAACAAATACGATATTTTTGGAGGAGTGGTTGACAATCAACCAACCGGCATCTGACAACCTGCGAAGGATTTTTGACTGTCAATTTGAGAACATGAAAATAATAACCTAGAACACTTCTTTGCTCTAATGAGAAAAGTCCTTTATTTCGTTACTCTGCTAATGACCTTTTTTGGGGAAATGGCAGTGAATTGTCAAATCGCTCCTGAGAATCAATCATAACTTACGACTCGTCGCAGTATCTCACAATGCGACACGTGTTGACATTCCATTCGCACATTGATGGCAAGTTATTGCGTTTTTATCTTTTGTATTCGGACCGCGCATCGTGTCTCGTCTACCACAACAATAAACGACATAACCAAGACTAGCCTCAGCAGAGACAAAAAAAACCCCAATGATTACAATATCAACAGAATAGCATCCTCACTCTCGTGCATGCTTTCATACAGCATAAATAGAATTACTGAGATGTGAAAACCTTGGTGATCAAAAGCAGAATAGATGCGTATTGCGAAATAAAATCGAGAACTGACCGACTACGCTCGATGATAGCTATCTATGAGAAATCAGATAAGACACGCGGGTATATAGATAACCACATCACGTTTCGTCACATATACTGTTTTACATTGTGATCTAGTATCCGTCCATATACAGATTGTAATTATGGATGCGCACGTGTCGACTTGCCGCATCATACATCACGCAAGTCACTCCATGATCGAGTATTAAACGTTGGATGAAGTGGTCCCGATCGACCCAGGACATATCCTAACGCAAAACCAGACACAAAACAAGCACAGTCGTACTCAACGAAATGTTTGACTGTCAATCTGAGAACATAGAAATAATAACAGAGAAGATATAATAGTATTGACGACGAGATCAGGTGAATTGCCGGGATGAATTGAAGGACGAGCAAGCGGGGCACGGTAGGCTGAGTTCGGTGTTTGCCAAGTTTTTTTCCTCCACACGACCTCAATCCATTGTTAAACTGTTAGCGTTAATCAATATCAAGTGCAGGTGGACAAATCGGCCAAATATAATCTTTCGGCTGCTATTCATTACTGTTCAAATGAAAAGCACGTGGTTAAACAAGACTCGTGATATTGACGGGTCGCTGAAGTGATCGACATTTTGGCCATCGTTTAGAAAAGATTCGAGATTTGAAGAAAACAAAAACGCTTTGTTTCAACGCTTTGTTTCAACATTGAACTCTATAAATACCCTGTCGAAGTCCGTAGACACGTATAGAAGTCCGTGTTATCTGCAATCTTTGTTTCAAAGAGCTTACCATTATTATTCTTGATGCTACCGATATCAATAAATGAATTAATGGACATTGGGCCTCATTATTAGCAGACACTTTCTCATTATGTCTTTCTTTTTTATTACAATATGCCAGCACGACTATAGCGTTGATCGGACCCACCCGTTCCAGGAAATTATGATGCTACGCGAAACTTGATTTACTGTGGTTCTTCGGTTTACCTTTATTGCTTCCTTACCTTGATAGCTGGCAATTCCATTTGAAATACTACTTCACAAGTTTTCATATTATTGAGTTTAGGGGTTAGTAGTGCGCCGGCAAAAAGGGCTGAAAGAACACGTAGGGAAGGTATTATATAGTATTTTAGCATAGGCACAAACCTTTTCGAGTAGGCTTTGAGAATAATTACCACCAAATCGCGGTATTATCTTTTTATCGCCCTAAAAAATGTCAACGGCGATTGAACTTAAATTGGGCAAGTTTGAACATGCGATAATTGCACAAAGGGCAAAACCAGGATGGACTGATCTCTAAAAAGTTGACATTTGGCTGGTGCAGAAAATGTATATAAGGAGTGGGAAAAATAAACAAGGGGGAAAGGACGGGTCAACACAACGTTGACACACTCCCAATGTTTTTACATGCGCAACACTTGTCAGAGAAGTTTCAACAAGTCTTATCTGATGAGAGGCATTGTAGCGAGCTAGTAGGCACGTGGTTAAGTCCCATTCAGTGTGCTTTAGCAATATCAACGACGAGAGAGATGATTCGCCGGGTTCTCACACGGGTTGTCAAATCCGAAGATTCTGCGGAAACGCCGGAAAATGATGAACGCGGCTCGCCGCCAATAAAAAAATCTTAAAACGTACACGGAAGTTTCCCGGCCTTCCTCGATTAACTTAAAACCTGTATACTTCTTAATTTTTAATACTTCGTAAGTTTGACAAGCGTATTTAGTCCAAGATAGAAACGACGCCATCAAGCAAGATGGTGGTGACGGTAATGAAATGGATAACTATACTATGAATTGGACGAAGATTTCGTTAACTCGGCTTCGCTGCCATGACCCTCCGTGCATTTCATTATCATGTTGATGAAACATGGTATTACACGTCGCAAGACAAAGATGTAATGAATTCTGGTTTAGTATCTCCTCGGATTATGTCAAAGGTGCCCTTCGTCGGCGCTTTTTCTCGACTCACTCCACCCCCACCTGCATCATAGCTACACGTATACTCGTCGAGGACACCTCGGCCAGCGGGCCCCGTGAGCTCGACCTTCATTTGCGCTTTAAGCTTCGAGTACACAGAACTGAGCAGACACCAGAAATCATGGGAGCAACAATTACTTGAAGTCGGAAAGAGAGGTGAATACTAGCTTGCGACAGCAACTAGGGTCAGCGCAAGAAGCCAAAAAGAGCCCAAAGAAATCACAGCTGATGGTGCTTGATGGAACTCTCTCACACACTGATATCTAGTACGACTCTGTTCAGGGGTGCTGGCTGCTGGTCTAAGAGCATTCTCGTGGCATCTCTTCAGACAGGCTTCTGCGCATTTTGATAGTCCTTGAAAACTACGCGATACTCTTCTTTGCACGTGCTGCCCTCGGAAACCAAATGGCGCACACGTGCTGAAGCCTCAAGTTGAGCTTCTCATTTGGACGATCAATCCTGGGAACGTCAGTTTTTAGCCGTTACCTGTTGCATCTATAGTGTTGACTTGCAGAAGGGGCTTGGGCTCAAGGTGCGGGAGCTGTGTTCGCTGAATATGCCAATGGCATTTTCAAAAGTGTAGTTGTACATATGCCTAAATCATGATCATGATGTTATCGAATATACCTCGGTATATTATTTTGGTCCGATTTTAAGGCATGTAAGCTGCAGATTGAAATAATGACCGCACCAAATAATATAAGTATCATATTCAACATGACTGAGTTCGCAGCTTTGGGATGAACACTAAATCCAACCCGTGACCATAGTTATATCATTTGAAAAATAATGGTTACAATTAATCCATTTAGGAAGCAACAAGTGCGAACAATGGTTAAGAACCCATATTGTCTACATTATAGTTTTACCAAATAAACGGAAACAAAAAATTGGATGACACATCCTCTTTATCAACTGATGGACATGATCAACTACCATTATGAAACCTCAAGTACAAAAAGAAATGCGTGAAGTTGAAATGATTGCAAGTTCTAGTGCGGTTAAACAATTAAGGCGGTCCCGACATGTCTGAAAGTACGTTTGCAGAAGTGTCTACGCCATTGTACACTGCGCAAACTGGTGGGAACGTAAAACAGTTCCTTTTTCTTAATTTTTTTTGGCCAAAACTGGTGCCAGTCACAGTGAAGCACGGAACTTTTTCATATTTTTTATATAAAGTTATATTTAGAGGTGCACCTGTAACGCCATGACAATACACGCACGTTTTATTTATATCTGGTGTCTGCTCAATGTGAGGTTTAAATCGTAACAAAAATGATTAGATTGATTTTTTGTTTTTGTAGTCCACTACGTTTCAACTTGTGTTCACATATAAAGGCGTCATAAAATGGAATGGTTTAAATCGTAGTCGGGGGTTATTTACCATGGACCATAACTGGATATCATCGAGACCCATATCCTGCAAAGGGAAGTACATGTGGACCTACATGTACATTTACAGTAAACATGGTAAATGTATTATACATGTTCATTGTATAAGGCCTTGGACTTTGAGATGTTTTCTAAGGAAGGGTCTGACATTCAGTAAAGGACTTCATGTAATGTCGATACATGTAAACCAGAACTAGCATTTTAAACGCTTGCTGACAACGACCCTGTCATGCATGTGTACATGTATACTCCAACCAGACGCAGAAAAGATTTTGCAGCAATTCATTATCACCTGCTCCATCACCAGCAGAGAATATGGTGCAGCGCTATTCATTGTCCCTGGCTAAATTATAGGGAATCCTTATTAGATTCCCAAAAAGGAACAGCGTGGACCAGCAATTAAATGAAGGCAGGGTGTCTTCATCTGTTCTGGTTATGGTCATTTCATTGGTTTCCGTTTATTGCGCTTAGCCGTGGGCGGATGTCGGGGGAAGATGATCAAATATGTTACTCTGGACTTAACCAAGTAAAGGCCGTGCAATGGTATTTTCTGACAAGATTTGTCACAGGGCTAACACGGGTGTAGCCTTTAAGACGCCCGGCTCGCCTTCTAGAAGAGGCGTTCTCCCAACCCAGCTGCAGGCTTTACCGTGGGCAGATATTTTATTAAATTCGTGTTGCTTTTTTCATTTGAACGAAAGAAGGCTTTAGTTTTTCATCGGATTAAGGTTATTCATGGTATTGGTGAAAGGTCTCTTCTCTGTAGTTTTTTTTTCAACAGCCACAAGGGACTTCAATTTATAAGGAAAACACCTGCCTAGAATCATTTTAGTAGTCTTGATTTAGTCCGCCACGAGTTTGGTAAAGAAGCCACTCATGAGGACCAATCCGGCTTAAAACAGCCAAATTGACCAACTGAACATTTTCCCTGCAAGATACCTAGTTAACAGAACCAATTAAACACGATTACAAATCCCTCGAAGCAAGCGATTTTTCAATAAAACTTGTGTTCTCCTAATCGTTGACATGATTCAAGTCATTAGAGTGGGACACTGGTCCTGGGGTGCAAGGTTTTGTCAACGAATAATTGGAGTGCATGTCGGGTCGCTGGTGGTGTGCGCGCCCTAGGCTCCTTCTCATCAGGTTCATGAAACATCGGCAGTACTAACGTAGCTCTTTTCGACTGAAGACACCGCTTCCTTGCAACAACATGGAAATGACCAACAAACTATTGTAGTAAGGAGTCAGTATTAACGCTTCGCTAGTTGGCGAAGCTGATTAAGTTTTACTGGTAAACTGATAAGATAGTTAATTCTCGGAGAGGTTATGTTAGACTTCATTACTTTGAACGAATGCAGAGTGGAAATTTCTCAGCATGGATCATGTACTGATATCCACACTTTGAGAAGACGTACAGAACATACAAGTATGCCAACAAATATGATTCTGGCGATCATGTTCAATGCACCTGTCAACGAGACACGCCGCAACTATACTAAGGAAACGGTTAGGGCCAAGGTCATTATATTCTTTCCAAGTCAAGGCTCTGCATAGTAACAACAATGTACACACATGTATCATTCTAAACAAACAACTACGATAAAGGATGACATTGGCAAGGGTTTCTTAGTATCAGCATGACTGTCACTGTCCTGTCCTCGGGTTAGGCTAATCCGGTTTGTCGCCTATGACCAGCAAACATGGAAAGTTGCGTTCAAGAGGAATAAGCCCGAATGTCGGTATCCCCGACAGGCGACCTGGGTGTATCTTCGTCCCAGGTTATGCCACAGGCTGTACCTTGTATTCTCCAAACTGAGCGCTTATGGAGTAATTAACTGCCTCATGGTAGATATGTTAAGAAGCCAATCGGGGGTACAATGCCTCTGCCCTCAAAGTTAGACCCAGCCACGTGCTACTCCTGATTCAAAATAGACGCCGCGAGCTAAAACAAGATTTAAACGTTTGAACAAGAGTTAGCCTTTAAACCGCCTGGTTCAGGGATATCGTAATTAACTTGAAGGGCGCCCGCGAGCGTGGGTCGCGTTTGAGGATAAACCCCTGCTGGGTGTCGTGCTGAACGGTACGGGACTGATAAAACGCCGAGTTCTTGGGCGTTTTCAAGGCAAATGTGACATTCGAAACCCCGCACAACCTTGCCGTAAAACAGCCTTTTCACAGATTGATTGTTCCTAATGTCAGTGATATGAGGCTAAATTACTTATCCGTAATAATCTCCTTCATTGCCATTTTCGTTGAGATATTGTCCATCTTCCACCTTCGCTCTTCATTTGGAGATGTTATTCCCCATGGAGTATTCCTCCTCAAAAGCGGGTTGAGCGTTTTTACGTGCCACTACGGCATTCCCAATAGAGCATTATTTGCCTTTTTGCAATACTCAGTTGCTTCGCCTTGCCTCCAAAACACACATCGATCATGGCTGAACATTACTTTTAGATGTTTTCGTTTGTCGAGAACGAAAATTTTAATCAATGCTCTCGTGTTCCATGGCCAGTTCCTGAAGATGATACAGCTGCCGATTATCGCTAAAACCATCCTCCTCCTCCTCGAAGAAGACAATCGATTATGTTGCAACATGGCCCTGCGTCATACCCGTTGACGCTGTTCTTGTAATGGAACACTGCTTCTTCTTTCCAACTTTGGTCTCGAACCAACAGAAGTGTTCAGCAGTACTGCTGAGTTGACATAGACAGCGGCACACCGATTTTTGAAGTTCTCATCACGATCAGTTTAACAGCAGGAAGTTTGTCCCCGCAATTGGAAGGCTTCGGGATATGAATGTCCCAATTGATTTGGAATACATTTTCCTGCAAAGTAGGCACATTTTAGCAAAGAAATATCTAGACATCTACATTAGACTGTCGACGGTACCCGGCGACGATGTTCGGGTATGATACATACCACTCTGCATATGATATTTGAACGAGGGGTGGTGTTGTCATGGGAGAATAGCTGAATTTGATGAAGAGTTGATACACCTGCTGATGAACATCGATTGCGCATCTTCATCCTGCGGCGAACTTATTGATCGTCTGCTCCGTCTTATGTCCAACTTTAACCACCAAAGGCCAACTTCCGACTTTCTGATGATACAAATGCGTTTTTTCGTCATGAGTATGTGAGAAAACGAGAAGATTGAGGAGAACAAGTTGTTCAGCGACTGTTTTTACGCTGGTCACGCTAGCAGCTTTTTCTCAAACGAATGTTTACACTCCATGTATCTGATGGTAACTACTTCAACTAATGAACTAATCACGCGTAAATGATATTACAACAACAAAATGATATTGCAGCATAAATTATCCTCATGTACTTACCGAAGTCTCGGCTGAAGACCAATGTGTCATATGCGATGAGAATTTGAACACTGAGCCTAAATTGTATATTTTAGATTATTAACATGCTTTATATGTCCGGATGCTTTCCTATTTGGGTTGCAGACTGTAATTGTTTGTCGTCAGTGGCAGTAGGGTATTGATGGTTGAGGGTATAACGAAGTCGGACACAGTCCAAGTAATTGATTTTATTTACCAACTCAGTTTCAAATATCATTACTAACCGCCAGTGACAGAAAGGTGTTGACAGTTGATCTGAGAGGATTACGCCAAGTCAATTGATAGTCCAAACTATTACCAACTGAGTTTCGATACATTCATCAAGACTTTACGGGTCAGGTCAAGTTAGATACTCCTGTCGTCTCAGATTATTTGTAATAACACTTGCAAGAGTTTGTAACTTTATGAGACAGAGTAACTTCTCTTCTTTGACCCTAAAGGTGTTGTCCTTACTGAAAAAGAGAAAGAGCCAAAGGAAATAGAATGTATACAAAACAGCCTGGAGAGACAACTGCTTTCTTCTTGCCAAGACGTCACTTCCAGGAATCTTTTAATTCTGTTACTTTTGAAACTAGTTTTTGCTAAGAACATTTAGATGGCCTATGGACAAGTACTGTACCTAGGAATTTCTTCCTCCCTGGCTAGCCTTGGGCCACAATAATTACAGCCAAGGACAAAAATCATACCTCTCTTCGTTTCTTACCTACTGATAATGTGTGTTACATTGGTAACATCTCTATATTCATCATTATCAGTGAACCCAAGGTATTTTTCTTTCTCTCTGAAAACAAAGACGAAATTTTGCTAAACGTGACAGATTTTACCATGATAAGTTTTGTCACCAGACCGAATATAAAGTAAAAATGTTCTGGATCTATAGGCAGCCGCAGGAAAACTGCATAAATGTGCTGGTATCTCCTACACTCCAGACACAGCGGATTGCCTTCGTTCCTCACTCATACTAATGAAGGAAGTATGAATATGATGACAAATGGATTGCCTCAGGAGTCTAGTATTTTCTAGATCAAACGATTTCGCTTAGAAATAATTCAACTCATGACTGACTTACGTTTGACTCTGAGAACTACCAGATCCACTGCAGTTACTTGCTTGGAAATCTAGTCAGAAAGTAATGATGATGAGATATAATATTAAACGATGGGTTAACTCTGTGTTAACGAAAACTCACGGAAAACTAATTCAATCCAGATTTTCCGAAATCGTGGAATATGGCGTGCAGAACATACAACCAAAGGCAAAACATCGAGAATACTCAAATTAAAATCACATGTTGCCAGAAGAAATCACCTTGCCGATCTCAGTTAGGCACCTGATGTCTTACCGTTCTCATAGTCGAGAGGTACAACATCATCAATTCTGCGTTCCCCACTGGCATCGTCCTCAATTCGTAAGCTAGCCAGCCTAACAAGGTGTTGGAGATTAGACCTTTGATCATTCAGCATCACATGCAGGGAACGGCGAAATGATTCCAACTCTAGGTTGATTTTCTGTCGTAGAACTTCATCTGAAAAAGATAAGAGAGCAGAAAATTACATCTACAGTAGAATCGGCGTTGGAGAATAACTGCCACTGCCAGCGTTAGCTTACTAAGTAAGCGTTTGAGACTTGAAATATGATGGATACAACTGTACTGCACTCCTAACTACTGATCTACAAAGAGGGCAAGAATGTACCATGTTAATAGGTCAAACTCACAGTCAAGTTTGTATTATCTAGTCTATACTTGTTACAATGAATGAGCATCAAATTGTTTTAAATTTCTCGAGATTGTTTTTTATACCTAACTGGCATAAAACTCTCTCTGTGGCACTTTCAGGTTTACTTTCATTACTGCTGGTGTATCTTTCCTCTAAGAGATCCTGGCCGTAGTCATTCTCCATCCCGTAGTTGTTACCTTCACTCAGATCGACAGATGAACAATTGTCCATATAAACCTCATTTGATGCATAATCATCCGTATTTTCAGGCTGTGGGGGGAACTTTTGTAGGCATCCAGTTGATTGAGGTTGTACGGCCTTATCATATGGCTATCAATAGAGGAAGACCAAATGTCAATTGACAACCTTACCTCACATCACAAAAGTAATGCAGCAGTGTACTGCTTCGAATTGAAGCGAGGGCTAGTGTTTCTATTCAATTCAGTCAATCACATTAGGTCATACCATGTTCAATATCTAAGTTCAGTTGGCTAATTGTACCATCATGACATGTACCTTTCCCACATTCTGACGTGTGCAGCTGACAAGTATACTGCTACAGTAATAAAGTAAAGTGAATACCTTTTTTGAGAGTGACAGATGAATGACTAAGATGTAACTTTAAAGTGCCTACCAGTTGGTGATCCAGACCATTGCCATGTGGAGGGTGCCCTATTACACTGCTATTGTAATCAGCAGATGGCAAGAAATAGTCAAAGTCACCAGCATCTCCGTTGTCCATGTGGTACTCAGTCATACACTCACTTGATTGTGGAACTACTGCTTCCATTTGAGTGCAAGGAGTACATCCCTTGGTGACGATTAAAGTAGTTTTTTAGCCCATGTAGAAAACACTTCTGCAAAGCAACCGGAGATTGGTATACCGATTATTCCACAAAAAATATGATTTCCTTTCAAAAAGATTCATGATAAAAAAGGACATGGTGCCCTATAACGATACATCCCAGTCATCACACGTCGTCTGCTGATCAAACGGAGCGATTGATCAATGCAGTGTGTGTGATGGATATAATGAACTGATCTCAGCCATGTCACTTGTCATGCATGCATGCTCATGTGCATTGGCTCGTGTGTCTATCTATGCATGCCATGTACTTGTCGGCAAATGTCGGTCAACAACGGCAACTTCTTCAATTTTCGAAGCGCAGCAGGGTCAGAATTAGGTGGTATAAGCAACTACGTAAGTGCTCTGATCGTTCTTATATACACCCCGACTTGATTTATTTCAGCAATTCACTCTTTCACTCATTCATGGTTTCAAAATAACCGCCGGCAAAATTCAAGTTTTTATTTTTTTCGATACCCGTTTGTAAACTTCCACTCCTCGTTGACCGTGTAATTCGCTATCGAACACTGCTGCCATCTGGGAATAAATACTCGTACTGATCAATGCCGGATTGTATGATTTCTGGAACTCGTCTTCTATTATTAGTAGAATTATAAAGCAACTAACCATTCGATTTCAATTCTATGTGGTAAGAAAGGTAAAATACTTAATAAAGAATATGTAGATTGCAAAATATCTTATTGATATTGCGAAGTAAAAGCTGACTACGACTTTGATGGTCGAATTTTGACAAATCGCACTGTTGTTGTTAGTGTTGCGCAATGATGAAGTATATTGAGGGGGCATCACAAAAGTTTCTGCCAAAAGGCTCTATGGCCAACTCTGACCAAAACCTCTGCTTGAAGCATAGAGGCGACTTGACAATTCACTGCCATTTCTCAAAAAAAGTCATAAGCCTCGGTTAGAGTGCTGAGATAAAGGGCATTTATCATCGGAGTAAAAAAGTGGCAGTGACCAGTGGCAGTGCCAGTGAATTCTTCAGTCGGCCCCAGCCCATGGCACTGTGCTCAAACTGATGACCAGAGACAGAGTTGTGTTTTTCAAGGTCTCATTTATTGGCGTTGGCCTGTAGTGGCGGTGACCAGGGTCAGTGTGTTAACCGTGTATTTTCATTCAGTTCAGCCAGAATGGCGGGCGTCTTCCATGTTCAGTTTGGTATCAACGAGACACCTCTCTCTCGGGCTCTCGAGTATGGTCAGTTTGATGTCGCAGAGAAGATGATCAAGGAATGTACTTCTGCATCTTATCTTGATGAGGGTAGGTAGTCTAGAGCCACAATAACAGCACAGCGTTCTAATCTAAAGTCTATCCCGTCGGTGTGAAATCAAAACTAGAATGTTCGTGAGGAAATTCCAAATCCAAAAATGTTACAAGTGATGATTTGGCAAAGACTTATTTGCAATGAAGTTACGATGTTTGTCGATTCTTGTTCCTGCATGTAATCTCTAGAACACCAAAGTCTAAATTGTCTTCAAAGACAATGGGTGAATATGCTGACTTAACCGTAAATGTTGAGTGTGAAGCAAACACTGAAATAGCTAGTCCTGAATGTGGAACTTTATTCCTTATGGTGACTGTAGTAGCTAGCGGTCCAGTACAGTAAAAAGCCCATGTCAATTCCATCCACAAAATGTTCTGTATTGTATTGGAACAGTAACTATTGCTGCCATTGTAAGCATTTACTACTTTTATCTCTAATAGGTTGCTACACAAGGACTCCATTGGTGATCTGCCTAAAACCAAGGTTGAAAAGCAAAACTAACTTCCATATTGCAAAACTACTTGTCGAACGTGGTGCTGATCCAAATATAAGGATACCAAATGTAAGGAAACAGGGTCACATAATCCTGAAAACTCTTTTATTGAGCACTGGCCAAGAGTCGGAGCCACTTTTCCACAGTGGCTTCAGTCCTGATACGTCCAAACAAATTGTGGTCGTTCACTTCCACTGTGATTCATGTAAGAAATCAATGCTCTGATGTCAGTTATGAAATTGACTTTTAAAAACCTGTTGTTCCTTCTGCAGACTGATGGTGCTGAGTTCATCGATCCAGGTCAGAGTCCCTTAGAACTGGTAACGGAACTTTTCTACAATTGTACGAGATGCAAATTCCATTCAGAGACATTTCCAGATGAGGTCGAGGAAAGGTTAGTCATTATTATTCAGAAACGGAGCCAACCTAGAAATCAGAAATGTGCCTTTGTTGTTGATGATGTACAACTGTGTGGTTGAGTAATTTGGTGCCACTCATCTACTCCCTGGATAAGACCTGGTTTGCGGCCAGAATGGTTCTTATCTATTGTAGTTTTGTCAAAAAATTTAAAAGGGGGCCATCTATAACAGCATCCACTCTAAGCATCCACGAGGTTGGAAGACAGTTTTTGATTCCCTGTCAGATCACTGTTTTTTATCCACGGACCAGGAGTGTTTAGATTATGACATCTTTCTTTCAGTCTTTTTAATAAGATCTTACCAATGATTGGATTGCATAAGAAGCGCATCACATCTAATGAGGAACTACAGGAACACATTTATGGGATAAGTGTGGTTTTGTTAGGTAAGTGGACTAGTGAACAGTTGCTCTGGTCTTGCATGGTTGCTACGGGTCTGCAATGGTCAAGAATTATACATGTAATATTCTTACTGTAATGTTTGCATCACGCCCAGGCAAAGGGATGCCGCCTTGCCCTTGAATGCTCAGTTCTGAAGTTTCAATTCAAAAGCATAAAAAACTGCAAACTTTGTGTTCTTCGATTGCAGCATATGATAAGGAGTCAGATTTGATATGTGATTAATTCTACTTCAGGTTATGGTGCAAATGTCAATGTAATGAATAAATTTGGTAACACACCGCTGAGGGACATTTTGAGAAGTTGCCGCACAAAACCAAAACTCTTGGAGCTCTTTCTTGAGAATGGTGCAGATGTTAATGCCCAGGCTAATGGTAGTTTCACCCCTCTGATGCATCTCTGTTCTATCCAGTTCGGTTGCTCCACCGTTGATGGTGAGTGGAGAAAGGAGGCTGGTGGCTGCTTACATGAGAACCATGAGGAGAGGAATCTCCAAAAGTTGGAGACCGTATTTGAGGTTGGACAGGTTGAGGTGAGTATTTAGACTCGCTCTCTTAAGTAGGCTTATTATCAGTACTTTAAATTGTCCAACAGGCTTTTCACTAGGTATTTTTAAATCTGATTCAAAAGCTAAAAAAAAGGTTAATTTTGTATAAATTCCTGCCAGAGATGTCTACTTGTGTTTCTCTGTGTACTTAAACCTGACTCCTGAGTCACTGAAAACCCTCGTCCAACATCATTAAGATTATCACTTTGCAAATCCATTGATGAAGTGAGTGAATTCAACGGTCTATTGTTCAGTGGCTATCAATTAAGCAAAAGTCTTGGATCGTAAAGTTGCAAGGGATTTTCAAATATGGCCCCTGTTGAATTGCACATACATGTACGTGTACATTGTTACATTGTGACCCGATGTAGATTTGCTGGTTTGATGATATCGTCCCCAACTTCCTTTTCAGATAAATAAAACCAACAGGAGGAATCAGACAGCCCTTTTTGTGGCATGTGCGTGCAGCCATTTTGCACAGGGTAAAATCCTCCTTCGGGAAGGTGCTTCTCCTGATTTCAAGGGAGGAATTTTTATCTTCAGTAAAACAACAAACGAGAACAATGAGTCAAGGTGAGCATTGTGGAATCGATTGTATTCGTGGTCTGTAAAGCTCATCAATAAAACCATAGTTTACAGTTCAGCTTATTGACAATACTGTTTCTTGTATGTTTAGATTCCTCAATAATTCTAAGAGAACTTCAGTTCGCTGCAACGATCATTGTTATGTTTCCGTTTTTTAGTGGCTCTTCTGGGAGAGTGGATGTGACGCCCTTGATTGCTGCCCTTGTGAGCCCGAAAATCCAGGCTGAAATTATCGACTTCCCTGACAAACCGCTCAAACTATTAGAACTAGGAGACATCATAGACACAGGTGAGTCTAACATATCTAACCATCACTCAGAGTATATGATGGGGAACAGGGGCCAGGGACAGAACACAGTAAAATTTGAATTAATTGTGAATATTTGTAAAGGTACTGCTAGGAAGAAACACATTGTGCCAACAGTGATTGAAGTCTGGGGTTTATCAGAACTACGTTAAAAAAACTCTGGCATATTCCTGATGATGTCCCCACTCAGTTTAAACATTTCAAATCCTATCATAGAGAAGTCTAATTTAAGAGTTTGATCTGAAATTATTGTTGATTTGTGTTTGCAGGTAAATTTTGCTCAAACGTCATATGGGAGGAATTCTGTGAGATTATCACTAGTCTCTTCAGCAGCTTTACTCACTTGCTGAAGTATGGACCAAAGCTCATCAGCCTCATGTTTGGAAGTGCCACCTCTGACCTGGTACAACAAACTACTCGAAATATCTTCCATGACTTGTTCAAAATTCATGGCTCGACGGAGTGGAAAACTGGGAGGATGGCAGATTTGAAAACACTGGATTTGCAGAACTATTGGAAAATGGATGAGTGCGTTGATTCTACCAATTGCGTTACTTTGTCTTTCTTTGTCTCAAAACTTCGATTACCAACTGATTTAGTGGAACGCTTCGAAATCGAGTGGCTACGACTTTGTCTCTGTGCGTATTACGCTAATGCTATGATGGCGTGTTCAATCACGTCAGATAGCTATGGAACTATCAGTAGTGATGAGGACAGTGATGACTATGAAGACGATTCTGATATGGAGTTTTGGTGAGGGTCCTCCACTTGTGAAGTAAACAAGCTTACATCACGAGTTTACTGTATGTGGGGCTCAGTATTGAGGTACAGGCTAACTCAAACCAATTATCTCAATACCCTACTTGCTGTGACGTCAACAGGAATTCCTAAAATGGCTGCTTCCTCATTGTCAGCCCTCAAAACTGTCTTTGTCAGTGTAATTTCACTATGTGCTTAAATGACACTATAAGGTACTAACCTTTTGTTGGTTAGTTATTACAACGAATCTTACAATATTTATACATGTATAATGATAGCAAAAAACAAAGTGTTAATTTTGGTACATTTATTTTTGACTCCACTAGATACATGAAATTAGTCCAGTTACAGAAAGTGATACACGTTTGTGTCTCATCTCGCCTTTATGATATGCCTCATGAAGGGTTTAGGAATTTACATTTTGTGAAATTGAAATAGTAAATATATTTTGTATACATATAATAAGAAAGTGCTATAATTTGAATATTGTTTTCTAATTGGTTGGTCAAAGATAGGCATTGATTGTATTCCAGTACATCCTGATCTTTGGTGCCTATGACCTTGTCTTTAGAATGACCTGCTGCATTGTTCAGCAAAATCTTCTTCGCTATTGAACTTGTTACTTCCATGTGAATAGCACAACTAACTGGTCAGAACTAAGATTAAGAAAATTCTGGAGTTGTCTAGCAGAGATTACACAACTTGGGGCAGTACTCCAACGGCACATTGCTGTACTGGCAGGGATTAGGTCCAAATGCTCCGTTGCAGAAATCAGTGTCTTCAGCCTTGGTACATTCAACTGAAAGAAGTGAACTAAGGCATCATTAAAGCTCCAATAACCCTAAAGGATTGTTGGTTTACAGAGGAAATATCACAAGTTTTGTAGCATTCTCAAGACTAGTAAACAATATCTTGAAGGGACGAGTAGGGTATGAGATGTGGTCCGTTGTTTTCAATCATGGACGTATAAAAGTGGGAAAGCACCATTATTCTTACCTGTGCAGTCCGGCTGCATCACCCAAGGCACATTGAGACACTTGCACTTGCAGGTCCCAACATCCAAAGTCCCACCATTCATGCATAATCTCCCTTTGCAGTCTGAAAGAAAAAGGACAGTACATGTGATGTTCCAAGTATAGGCATTGTGTCTCAAGGAGTTCAAATATAGCTGATCGTGACAATCTCCTAGTGAATTTGAAGTGATGCCAGTATGTTGTGACAATGTCCCTGCCTACTAACAACTGATACAACCACTGACGACCTCTTGACACCTGGTGTACCTCGTGAATTATCTAAGTACGGTTTTTGCATAAATATTAGAAAAGACTGAACTAATTGTGACTATGTCCATGGTGTATCTAAACTATCTAGAAGTCTAGAAGTTCATCTTATTTGAAGGAGGCCACTCTCGATCGATGTTATCTCGATACAGTCTTGATACCGATAACAAAGTATTTGAAACAACCTGCTTACCACACAAGCCATTCTCGGACTTCATGCAGTCTGATCCCCTTGGGCCTTCTTTGTATGGTCTGCTGATTCGATCGTACAAATTCCCACTGAAAGAACGATAAGATGATGGGACTTGCTGAGGAGGATGAAGTTGAAGATGTTCGTCCCAGATTCTGAGTTGCAAGGAGTTGCCAGAATCAATTCGGCTCCTGATTAGGAGAGATTTTTCCTGGACTATGCTTGGTGAACAGTGAAGCCAACCAGCGTCAA
The DNA here is from genome assembly GCF_910592395.1 of Lineus longissimus. Taxonomy (NCBI): domain Eukaryota; kingdom Metazoa; phylum Nemertea; class Pilidiophora; order Heteronemertea; family Lineidae; genus Lineus; species Lineus longissimus. The sequence goes on along the minus strand of NC_088312.1, from coordinate 6,690,080 downwards.
CTCAGCCCAAAAGTTCAAACCTCCATAGACTTGATCAGTTGCTTTCGAACACTCTTCCACCGGCGCAGTCACGAAAAAAGAATTAAAACAAGACAGTATTAAAAAGCTACGAGGGGTAACCGTAAAAACACATGATAATGTGACCAATACTCACCCTGGGCCATAGTTGCAGACGTAGAAGTTCCATGGTCCGCTGAACTGAGCATTCGCTGGACACCGGGCATAGCCACATCCTATGAGGGGAGTCTCTGCCCAAACTATCTGAAATGAACATATTGGACGTTTTAGCGAGAAAGTGGAACAACATTGGCTACTTACATGTCTTGAATTGGACTGAACATTAATCGGTATCCACCAGATCAGGGAGTTGGATGTGCACACCGGTGATGAAGACCCCCTCGAGTGAAAGTCTGGGGTTGAGAAGATCTTACTGTACACTGTCAGGAGAGGTCATCTCTTAAGCATTTTATCAATCTGTCATGGGAAACCCTTTGTAGAAGTTCCTAAGCTACTGCCTACACCTTGAGGACAATCAGAAAGACACTCCTGTACGTCTGTCCACATGGCTATCCCAGTTACACAAGTAAGATTGTGATTTCATTACCTGCGTGAAGTGGCCAACTTTATGGAAGACGTTGCTGCCTCCGTAGGTGAAGTCCTTGATCTCACCATACCACATGGCCATCGGCTTCTTCCAGTCCTTCTTGGCGTACGTGTCCATGGCGATGTTCTGGCCCACACTCATCCGCTCTGGAAAAGGAGAGAAACGAAAAATATGATAGGCTTGTCCTTGTCACATCCTTCTCTTGTTTGTTGTCCCAAGAGACAAATGCGCACCAAGTTTATATTCGTTCAACACATTACGTATCAAATACAGATTTAGGTTTTCATATGAGTGATGAGCGAATATAAACTGCTTACTTGGAATGTTCCTCTGGTCGCTGCTATCGTGCTTGTAGTCGCAGTTGTCGGCCCATTTCTGTGCTATCATGGCCAGCTCGCTATCCCAATACTGGAAGACAAATTACATGTATGGTAATGTCATAAAAAAAGCGGCAGCATCTGCAAAAACTCTAAAAGACGTATTTCGTCTTTCAAGACGTTTTTGTGTCTCTCGCAATGCACCCAACGTCTATTGGGTTCAGCAAAGCATTGTTGGATCATATCTGAGGGTGCGGTCTCTTTTGATATCAACACCCTCACCTACCATCTTCTCCATGTTGGTAGCGTACTGTTTGCTTCGATAGACGTTATGGGTATCCTCTATAAGCCGACGATCTCTAGGTGGGACACCTGGAAAGAAAGGTATGATCAATTGATATTTTACCAAAGATTTGATGCGATAAAATGTCATGGACCTGTGACAAGACGACAGAACGCAATTGTCGGCATCATGATATTCTTACCATCTTGTGGTCCATTTCGTCCAGAGCGTAGACAAGCTGTATGGCGCGGGTTAAACTGATAGAACTTGGCTGCGCAAGGCTGCAAGAAATCAACACTATGCTATAAAACAATCTTGTTTGCACAATCGGTCGCTGTCTTCGGTCAGACACATTAGTAGATTAGACACCAGAGAAAAAGCTAACACTGTTGTAGTTAACTCAAAGTAAGAACAATTTTATCAAAACTTACATAAGAGTATAGAATGACAAGAGGTTTCGTTGCACTCTTGGTATAACCCCTAATACCCAAACTCTCATAAATCATCGTTCTGAGTTGACAGAAACTCTCAGCTTGGAAGAAAAAAAATCGTTGACTGAAACGTCTGAGTTGGTCTTCAACAAATACCTCGTTGGTAGCAAATAATTGATTAATTTCTTTATAGCCAGGAAAAATATTCGGTTTGAAGAGCTAAGGAAACAAATCAACGCGATATGGTCCAGCTCAATATCATCATCGACACCGAACAGGCGTCTGACTTCTGTCTAATTTGCGTCAATTGTTTTATGTCGCCGTTTTATTACAGGTATTAGTCAGCAAAACATGGCTTTCAGAGGAATGTGAAATACATCTATTGCCTCCGCAAGGCAGGACTTACAGACAAGAGTGCCCGTAAGTACATGTACGTCCCTCAAGTCGTATCATAACCTTTCGTCTGAGCGATGTTCCAGGTGCTTTATTAGGGAGGTTGTTGAGAACAGCGACTTCTCAGGACTTACCACTCTCTTGTCTATCTCCTTGGTTCCGACTGAAGCGGATCCCTGCACAGGCCCTTCATTCTCATCGCCTGAAGAAGAGACATCGGTGGTGAAAGTGACTTGGTGACTTTTCCCCCCCCCCCCCCCCCTTCAACGCGATCCGCTTCCCATCATAAAATGCCAATACGGAGGCCCTGCATTATACGGAACATGATATTTCGACTAACTGATCAAGTCCAGTTCCTATAGTATAGTTGTTCGGTCCAGATTTCTGAAGAAATCGAAACCATTTTTTGTGTTTAAGTGTTTGAGTTGGTCTGGCGGGTTGCCTCTTAGTTTTTTGAGTCAATATCATCATCCTATGAAACCCAATTGTAAGAAAGTAATAAGTAATTTGATCGGGAACCGATATTAATTATATTGACCGTCCGGGAAGCTGGAGCCATGAGTGGCTGTAAACCGGGGCGAGTCATCAACTTTTCGGCCATTTGACACAATCATCTGCTGTCATCACATGATATGAAAATACATATTTCAGAGACTGCAAGTTGATATATTACAACCAGATATGTGACATCGACGTATACCAGGGATTTTTGATACACTCCGATTCGATATTTTTTTAGGAAGTGACTAGGTTACTTGGCAAGTCCGGCTTACCAAACAGCGACCTTTTCTTGTCCCGAATGGAGAGCCGAACTCATTGATATTAAAGTAAAGTCTCCAGCTCGCCAAACAGGGTAGATTTTTTACCTGTTTGGCAAGCCCGGCTTGCCGAACAGGGTGGCTTTTTAGTGCTGTTTGGCAAGCGGCTCTCCAAACAGTACAAAAAAAGATGCCTGTTCGGCGAGCGGCTTGCCAAATAGACCCGGCCTATTTTTTATAATCATAACGTTCGAGCAAAAACCCTGACGATACAAAAGATGAAGAAGTTTCGCTCAACACGGAGAGAATGGAAACCAAATACCGTTAAAAGACTGTGCTCGGAGGCTCAACTGTAACGCCGCCTCGGACGCTCTGGATGGTAAGCTAAAATTCAAAACCCACGACTTTTCAATCAGGCACTCGTCACTTAACCAACCGCGTCTCCGAGGACGACTGCCTCAGTCAACAAAGACGAGTTCGTCAGTCCGCTTTTACTAAAATCAAAATATTGCATTCGATATTGCGGGCCTCTTCATGCCATCCTTCGCGATTAGTTTTGTTGGAAGAGAATATCTGATGTTCGAATGATCGGCTCAAATGTTTTTGGAAGTGTCGTGTGCACTGAGGTTTCGCTGCCCACTTCGAAAAAGGAATAAGAAATACCACTCGAATGTTACTTGATGGGCTAAAGTAACCTTATCCCGGTGCAATGTTTTGGGCGTTTCCTTTTCTGTGTAATTTACCGATTGTTTTGAAACGATGAAAGATAGATTGACACTTTTTATGTTTCCCCCTCTTAAAAACTCATGGTCGTCCTAACTTTCTATTGTATATATGTAAACACTGAAATATGGGGAACAACCCGGCAAAGATGTTTCACCGGCCTTAGTTCTGGTTGTGACTGTCCTGATATAATACCAAATTGGCTGGCATGAATAGTAAAAGCATAAAAGTTATTATAAAAATCATATAAGTTGTCTTCCGAGGACTCCCCGTCAGTTGAGGGGGAACTCAGACAACTAGAGTTGAAACAAAGTTGTTTTGGAGGACATAAAACAGTTTACCTCATGAAAGGAACAGCCTCGATTCGTCGAACCAGATTCTTTCGAAAGAAGTAACTTTTTGTGACCTTTTAAGATTACCAACCTAGATGAGATTTCAGAAAATGAGAGTTTAGTACATTTATATAAATCGTCCTACCTTTGGTCATCTGGATGAGGGCTACTGCCAGTACGATTAAACAAGTCCACTCCATTGTTGTGTCCAAGACTGAGTTTCTCTAAATGGGATGGTCATCTCGAGACGGGGCAAGGATTTTATACTCCGCGCTATAGTCTGTTCTGATTTTCGTATCGTGTTTAAGGCAAGTTTGTGTAATATTTAAGGATGGACTGACTTCCGGCGATGTGAAAGCAAATCAAGTGCCTCTCCGGATGAAAAAATAATCAGTCCCGCCCTATTACCGAAATACGGCTATTTATGAGACAATCGGCCTCTAGATCTCCTCCTCACCAGCAGGTTTTGTTCCTAGGTCTCTCGCCACGAGGAAACGCGTTTCATATCAACTTCTACAGACTGTCCTCAAGGTGATATTGGTCTCTGATTGGTGCATCAACACGGTTAAGTGTGATCATTTTGCTGATAACCTTTTGCCAAGTTTGCAATTAAGATAAGATTGAATTTCATTACAGTTACAATTGACATTTACGGCGTTATTCATTTCCTATAGGTAATTAAAGTGGATGCACGCCCCATGGCACTAGCCAAAACATGTAGAGAACCGTATGTGGCTATACACTTTGCAGTGAATTCTGTGACGATTCATGGTCACAAACAATCATGATGACATGAAGACAAAGTAACAACAACACACTATACAACCAACCACACTAAGAGTGTGTGTGGGGGGGGGGGGGGGGGTAACGAATAGCTAAAACGAATAGCTATACATGTAGGAAGCAGTGTCACATCAGTTACAGCTAACTGGTCACCTACTAAAATGGACCCAAAACTACCTGGAGACAATGGTATGGATGAAACAAATACTCTTTTCAACCACGCACTGGGTTACAACTATGAGGACTTTGTCGCAACCATGGTACATCCACCCAAACTGTATCGGTCACTGGCAGTAGAAACCCAGTAACGAATACATGGCTTTGCTCTTTGCCACTTTAGATGGCCAACACTCTGACTCACGCTTTTGCATCGCATGCCGATTTATCGGCGGTGTGGCGTCAATCCTTGTCTCCGCCTTCGTGAAGGAGGAATACCGACACACAACGCCGGCAGATCAGCATGTTGCATCACTACAAACATTGCACTCGTAGTGATCTCGAGAAATCGCGGGGGTTAAGATGGATGACCAAAGATTGGGACAATGACATGGGTGAGGACAGAGACAAAGTCACAACCACTCTAGTTCGGGACAGTGCAGCAAACACTCTTCGCCTACATAAGAGACGCAGTGGACCGGCCTCGTTCTGTCGCTCGCATGACGACAGTATGAATAGATAGGATGACGAAGTGGACCAGCCCGAGAGTCTACTCATTGCCCTGGTCTTTTAACCATCTCCCAACAGCGTTTTCGGTACTATTTTTTTCTAAAAAATTTAAACATGCAGGGCTTGTCCATGTGGTTCATTCATAAGGGACAATAGGGCGGTATCTGTTCCGTCGCAGTGAGCTTCACATCTAATTCCGCAGGTAAATTTACCGACGACATGTACTCATATTACTGATTAAGAAACAAATTACACCCTCCTTTCCTCCTATATGACGTGAAGTGACTTTTATTAGCGCAAAGCAAGAGCTGTTACAAAAAGAGTTCCATCTCAGGATCGTACAAAATAATTGATATTGAAGTGAAGAAATCTACATATACACCACACTAACAAGCTATTTCATATAACTGGGGGGGGGGGGGGGGGGGGGCGCTGGCTCTCTCCTATCAGTGAAGACTCCAAGTGCTGCTCGTTCACAAGTCGGTTCTCAGATGGCACTTTATGGTCAAAAGCAGTTCAAGGCGGTTCAAATGAGTAGCGAAAAGAATATGACGAAGTTCTACAAATCAATCTAAAGCGACAGCACGGACATATACAATGACAGCACATGATCGACAGGGATAGAATGTGATGGAGGCGATCTACAACGCGACCTCTCCATCGGTGGCTTTATTCAGTCAAAGCATCTTTGTTTTAGTAGAAGCTGTCATCAGTTTTAAGCTATTACTACCTGAGCAAATCAAATTCTATCATTGTTCGCTAAAGCTCCTGTGCACTGAAGATGATTTTGGGACGCCACATCAAATGCAGTAAGCTTGTACATGTAAATGCTGTTACAAATATTTTCGATTCCACAGTCAACGAATTAAAGTAGAAGAATAGCAAATATTTCCAAGCACGGTAAAAAGTTCAATTGAAGGTTTAATGACGCCGTCCTGAATTTCAGGGCCTTTCGCTCGGTACTTGCCGACATCGCAACAGTATGAGTAACATGCAAGTTTGACCCCGAGGATGATTGATGCTGACCTTCAGATGGTCAAGTAGTCAAGCAGTGGTGGAAACTAGAATTTGAAAGATTTTTTGTAGGATGTCGTCATGACGGTCGTCTACTGAGTTCTAGTGAGAAAAACCAACATGCAGTCCAAGTTTTGATCGGGGGTCACTTGATGACATCACGTCGTCACTTCAAAAAACAACAACCACGTGAGTATAACTTATACAAACACAAAATTGATATTCATACATTGTAGTTTTGGATGGAACTTAGCTTTTAGTGTCCAGGCATGAGACAGTACGATAGTATAGTTGATAAAGACTACACATTCACAAGTGATGAATGAGTGTATTTACAAGTGACGATTGAATGAATATTTACAAGTGATCAATGCATATTTACAAATGATGAATGAATGTATATTTACAAGTGATTAATTTATATTTACAAGTGATTGTTATGTATATTTACAAGCGATTGATATGTATATTTATAAGTGATTCACGTATATTTACAAGTGGAGTTCACATTTCTCGTCCCATTGGAGAAGAGCACCAAATAAGTGATCATGGCGAATCATTTTGTCGGAATTCATTCATTAGTCAAATTAGTCCATTCATTCTTGTATTACTTTATACAGAACTAACGGGGTAAAGTAGGCTCCGTATTCGCGAGGGTACAACTTGCAATGTGCGTTTAAATACGTCATGTAAATGTTTCTGATATAATTCGAAAAGCGTAATCCATCCATAAGCCAGTTATGAACGTCTTATGTCCACTTTTGTGTTGCTACCATTCATCCCTCCTTTGCAGACCAAGCTTATCTCAGAAGTGAGGGCCACTGGACAGGCATAGGCAGAAGATGGTTAGTTTGTGCTGAGCTGGACCGTACCTGGTTTATTGCCGAGCATAGGCACATTGGCTGGTTAGCTCCTCGTGAGCATGGACCGTAGCTCGTTACCTTTTGTCAAGAATGGGCAGTAGCTGGTCATGGTTAAGTCGGGATAAGCATGAGCAGATGCTGGTTAGATCTTATTCCCACGTGCCTGCGCTTGTATTGCTAAGATTCGGTATTGAAAGCTCGTTGATTGTGAAAACTTCATGACAAACTCAGCAATTAGCCTGTTCTGTCTGCATAGAATTCTACCCTAGCTGGCCCCATGGCCCTATGTCATACCGTTGTTTCAAACGATCCAACTGTGGTTTCAAATGACCCAACTGAGGGTGACCCCTGGATGCTTTTCCTGCCCCCTGGTGGCTGCTGTAGCAGGGGCTGCTGAAAGAATACGCGTGGTTGGTTTGGACTCGGAATGGATAAGAAGTTTGGCGACAATCGCTCATCGTAACGATCGTTGAAGAGTTCTTCGTGTTCGATGTTGAACCGCGGTGGGCCCAATGGCGACCTCGGTGATTTCACTGACACTGCAAATATACAAAATAACATGTGTTGTAGAGAATTCTCAAAAACGTAGTGTAATTATTGACAGAGCCTGGCAAATCAGAATTGCTTTAAGGATATGAAGCATTCTTCTCTAACGATAATGACGCTTATCACTACGCCTCACCAGGAAACTTCCACTTATTCACACAATATTCCTATAATTGCCATGGCAACCAACCACGATAACAACATTCGGCTGGAAAATTTCTGATGAAGGTGTCAATAGAGTTTCCAAGAGTTAAAGAAAGGAAACAACTTAATCTATGGCTCTGTTGAATTGGGTGCTTATCAAAGAGCTTACTTTGTTTGAAATGAAACTGAATGACACAGATGGATTAACTACGTGTACGAGCTGAAACTGGATCGTGGTTATTGTCTTTTTCATAAGTTAATGTCACACTGTCTTTTCGGGCTGCTGTGCTGTGCTGGGCCGATTTCTTCACCAATTTAGAAATTTTGGGATCCAAGAGATGTTCAAATTTCAGCACCCAGCGCCTCGGTACTGCTTATTCTGGATGCATTTTGTCGAAATTTTCACGATACCCTTTTTCACTCATATCTTTAAATGTCTCAAGTTTCATTTAAAGATATCCATTAGAAGAAATCGGCCCCTTTCCCGACCCCAAAGTGCAAATATCAAGTTCTTGTTTAACATTAACTTTGAAAGGTAAACACAAACACAGTGACAGAGTCACTAATCCAAATGTAACGAGAAGATAACAGTTGATCCTGTTTAAAAGCACATGGAATACTTAATGCGAGAAGAGGATAACGCCTTTGATGTTGAATCTGCAATGTCGATATAAGTCAGGAGGTTACGTTGACACGGGCGTTGACATTACCCAGTTAGGTTGCCTTAGCCATAAGGAATAACCCGTAGCAATAATGATATTTCATGCTATCACCTTCAGTCTCATCCAAAAGACTATTGAATTTTTAAGTACGTTGTTACTTGGACTACACTCTCGAAAGCAGAGTAAAAGAAGAACTGGAGAAGTTTTTTGTACTGGTAAAAAACTTTCACAGCAGTAATTCCTCACCTGGCACCATCATGGAGTTGTATGTAAGCGCTTCTATATTTCGCATACAAGTACCTCACATACGCATATATTGGAAAATGTCGCTGTTTGCGTACATGTAAGTCGCAGAACATCCAGGGGCGAGGTATTGTCTATCTGCATCCTTTGAAGAAAGGAAGGATTATTATTCAGCCGTCTTGATTCGATTATGATAGTTACTGGTTTCTAATGGTATGACGGTGGCACGATTCCCAACTAGGCCCCTATGCGTAATAAGAAGAAAACAACTTGTAACTTTCAACAGCTTGTACCTTTTCCGTCAAATTTTATGGTCTCTGTCACTCAACTGCTTGTTTTATGGGAAACATTGCAAATAACTAGAAATGTAGCGTTATAACCATTATATTCTTTGTCAAAATACAAAAGCATAGAGTATAAAAGTAACCAGTTACTTATGCCGATCAAGAAAGACAGGATATGCCATTTGGAATTAGTCTTTCACGGCCGGTGAAGAAGTTTGAAATATCCGGGGAACGGAGGTTTCTATCATTCACAACTTATCTAAGCTTCAAAGTTTCAATCACCAAGAGACACTCAACTAACCCAGCAGAAGCTTTTGCCTTGGACTACTGCCTCCCTTTTTTATATAAACGGCTTTACAAGTCAGGAAGCGCATTCAGAACATGATCAAAAGCATTATCTTTTTTATGTCATGATAGAGCTGTTCTTCAGCACATCAACATCCTTCAAAATAATACCCACACAAGGCAACACCAAGGAAGCTACACAACAAACTGTCCTGAAGGTCATCACCAATTCAAACAAAATCCTTCTCCAAGACCCTCAGCAAGAAACAGATACTCAACAATCTTGCTTCACCAGCATCTCATGTATTGGCTTTGATAGTAATCCCTGCTGCTCTGTCCATATTATCCATAATCAACATCAGGTTCATACCAAAGGCAAGGCTACTTTTCTGACAACAATCTCTGGCATCAGAAAAGTCAGAGAGTCGGATATCTGCTCGTTCGTGAGGAAAACGATTTCTACCTTATATACCATCAGGGAGCCGTATTGGTTTTTAAAGATAAGCCGATTCCAAGGCCTCCCAATGCCAGATTTAGCGCAGTGACTACTAGTACTAGTGCTCCGATGTATTGCAGAAAACGCTCTTTTTGATGCACTTTTGACTCAGTTGACGTACATGTAAGCTTGTCTCGTTCACTTGTTTTTTCAGTGAGAATAACCCGAGATCTTGTCAAGCTGCACGGTCAAGCTGTAGTGCAGATGCAGGCCTGAGACAAAAAACATCTAAGATTCGGTTGGTTATTGATGAGAATTTGAAACTGCGTCGATATCTGACGAATTTTACTGGTGAATACGATATTCAAAAATTATTAATAAATATTCCAGTCAGCAGGTTTTATCTCTTCAAAGGTGGTTCATAACTTCCCGCAAAAGTGATGTCACTGTTCGAGGATATGCTGATAGAAAACATTGCCAATTACCCGTATCCACTTAGCTCAATTGAGGCAAAATATAACTGGGCAGTTACATAAAGGTCAATACTTTATGAGTAAATCCCAGCTAAAGCCAATACTAAAGAGATACCCGATATTGCTGATACTTTTTCGCAGATCAGTTGACACTGCTGGCAGTTAATTCAATGAATGAATGGTGCACATGTACGCTCATCTCGTATATCTCCAGAAGCATAGTTGTTGCTGATGGCACAGAAGATTATCGTCTTTGATACTTTGTCTGAATATTTGAAAATTCGTGCACATAAAAGAAAGATTCCCTCATATACAGTTTCTAGGGTGTTCAGTGTCATACATCATCATATAGGCCTACAGCATAGATGAGGTGAGGTAACCTTCCAGCGTTGGATATGTATTTCCTACCAATGCAATTATTCGGACAAATATAACTAGGCCTACATCTTAAAGGTGTAATAATCAATTCAAACTGAGTTCAAGAGAGTTTCTGTCTTGGTCACTTCGTTTAATTTCATACACAATAAGCCTACTCTGATAAACCGGACACTTGCATATAACGGACTCAAGTCCCAAGTCAGTCTGATTTCCAAGTCTGCCCGATGATTTCGGATTTCGTTTATAACGGTTAAAAACGCTGTTGCAATCGAGTCTGAGATGTGCAAGGTCTATTGTATCTCGGAGCAAGTTACTGAATATGAAAGCCAATCCTTTGACACGTTTCTCAGATTCCCCCACAAATCCTATCAAATGATTTCCCCCAAGAAGCTAGATAACGTATTACAAAATATATTCTGAGTGATTTACGTCATTAAATTACTTGGCTAATAAATACCAAAGGTGAATCGGCAAACGCATCACACACTGCGACATGAAGATATGTAGGTTTGAAGTGAGATTCCTGGACAGAAAATGAAATATATAAGACATTTAGTATTTGCATATGACGTATCAATTCAAATGAGTAAGGTATCATTTGACTAACCATTCTGATGTATGAATACATATGATTCCCTATCAGATGTTATTACGTCGAGGCAGCAATAACCTGTCACTTAGAAATCCCTTGCGGTCATCGCAAATCAATATTTCCCGGACGTCACCTTCTTGAAGGTCATTTCCATAAGACTGTCTACCATTTCTTGATTAATAGTCTCCTCACAAATGCCTCCCTATCAAGGTGACCTCTACCTGAGGGCAGCTCATTAGCAGCTCGTTGCCAGACTATACTACACTCCGGACGCAGTGGACCGGCCTCGTTCCTAACCAATATAGAGGAAGGACGATCAGGATGAAGAAATGGACTGCATAGGAGTCTTAACTATACTGGCGGTGCAGTTACCATAATACCTAAGAGTTACCAGACTAGTCTGGTAACGCTAAGATAATACATTCTCTGCATCGCCCAAAAACGTCTTCATATTCCGAAATGTCATCTCCAGCCAAATTAAAGACCCTGCAGTTTATATAACAAATATCTCTCCAACTGATAGTATGACCAATGATCAATAAATCCCGAGACGACTCATACATCAAAAGAACCCGTCATGATTACTTATGAATTGTTTGATATCGCATGTGCACTAATGTGCCTATAAGATGACCAGAGTAGCCTGCGAGATGATGATACAGCAGCAATCATCATCCAGGGTACTGCTGCGGTTGTCATAAGCATAAACCATCTCAAACGACTTTAGTATGAATATATAGTATATAGCATTCTTTTGCCAAGGTTTTCATAGTAGGAGTAGGTGGTAGATGATATAACCTTAGAGTAACCAGTCTGGTTACTCTAAGATACAACTTAATTATTCACTAAGAATATAAATACATCACAATCAACTAGAGAATCGATTCTGTATCTAGTTCCGCAGGTGTAAGGTAATCCCTTACCACTCACTCTTGGCAATGCTTGGTGAGTAAAGCCATCATCAATATTGGAATTGGAAGGGATAATAGCAAGACTATACCAGCGCTGGGGATTAGAAAAAAAATGGTCCTGTGGTATTTAGATACCAGTCACCAGTCACAGCCATGGATCCCCGAATAGCGACATGTCGCCAAAACGAGCTATTTTGCCTAGGTACCAGCCGATTCAACTACCGCCTTGTAGCCATGGGATCCTGACCGCACTCTCGCTATAACCCGAGTCTCTTCCAAAATAGGTTTGCGCAAAAGGGCACTTATCTGCAAGTATGTAGATCTAGCTATTTCCATGGAACTCCCCGCTCTAGCGTTGTGGTACATTGTATCTTTCCATGGAAAAGTCGAAATTGGGAAATTCCTTTCGCAAAGTCTCAAATTGTAGTTGAACTGATGCCAAAGTTTGACATCAAAATTTCTATTTATGGACACAATGTCACTTCCTTTTCGTTCAACCGAGAGACAAATGCCATTCCAAAAGAAAACTTTTCATCCGACCTTTATCGGCAATGCCTCCTATGGGATTAAGTAGGATTGTGAATGGGAAGGCCATCTTGAAATTTACATGGTCTACTGAAAATCGCCGGAGGATTGGGAGTACCGTTACTATAGCGACGTCTAGCCGTATTCAAATTCTACTAATTTGCATGAAGCTGAATCCTTGCAACGATGTTTCCGCCTAAAACTTGTTTGATAAAACCCCATCTAAACCCACATTGGAATACAGACGACGTCATTAGTAAAGTTCTTTTTCACGACTTTTTTTCCCAATAAAGTCGCTCTGTTCCTTTCTGAAGGCACCATAGTGATGAGAATTAGCTGGAAATTGGTTATGTTCAGCTGTAATAGCCAAGATCAAGGAAAGTGGGGAATAAGGCGCTGGATTCACCAGTATCCTCAGGTCAAAACCAGTTTCAATGAGTTGCACTTGATATCGATAAGCTGCAAATAGATTCGGGAGTTTGTAGAGATATTGCTGCGCTGTGTCTTTTGGTCCAAATGAATAAAAAAATAATCAATCAATACATATCTCGTGGTATAGTTATCGTGTAGGAAGATGTTTATAAATCATATAACACTATCGGTATACTCGATTTGTGGAAATCAGCTGAACTAAACTCATTAATTGATAAAAAGGGACCTATTTGGTCGTATTTGATCAAAATAGGTTTGGCAGATTGTGTCGCGCAGTCTTTTGCTTTGCACCTTTGGTGAAAAAAAACCTTTTATGTCAATTTTGTGAAATGGCAACAACACTAAGGGTTCCTTACCACTTTTTCTCGAACTACTGACAGAATACCGGTGTAGCTTCTCAATTGTCTGATTAAACGTCGGCACCGGTGCATTATCGTGATTGTTATTCCCAACAATATCACTCCTTGTATCCGCCAATGATGAGCACGCACTATCCCGTAGTCGGGGATGCCGCAACATCTCCTGGAGTTGATAGAGTTTCACGGTAATGTCCTTGCCCATGAGGTTTGTAAGCAGAGCGTCTATGAACGGATTGGTTCGTAAGTATTGATGAAACTGTTTTGGACTCCACGTCAGAAGTTTACTGTCCTCCATAGCATAAATTGTGACCTGAAAAAGGGACGATGTTAATTAAAAGTAATGATAAATCAGCGTACGTCCGATGGACACAGGACAGCTAACATAGGAAGAGAATCAATTCCCCAGATTCCCCAAGCCTTCCAGTTCGCTGAGCTGGCCTGTACCGGGAACGGAATAGGTATATTTCTGCGTGCACCACAGCGTAACCGGGTGGTTATTTTAGCGCCAAATATAGTGCGATGTCATATTGTACTCGTACCAGGTGGCATCGTTTTTTTTTTGAAAATTTAGCAAAGAGCGCACATGTTTTGCAGTTTTTCTTGTAAGGCAGCCAGCCACTGCCGATTCTCCCCAGGCGCAAGCACACTATATCAGGACAGGCTACTCAGTAAGTTGGAAGGGTTGATGATACTCTCGGCTATATGGGGAATTGATTCTCCAGTGTGCTTTTAACACTTTCATGTAACAGATTTTAATCTGGGAGCCAATCAGTCAAAGGCTTGAACCTTCCGACTGCATGCTATTAATCAAAAACCACTTTGGCGACAGCGCTCTTTATGCTTCGAACGATTTGAAAGAATGCTTTACTGGCTTCACCCCAAGCACTCATTCCCAATCAGGGAGAAGTTAGTTTTCATTAAGTATTCCATTCCCGCAAAATGGATTAGATTAATAGAGGAGAACAACATGATCGATTCGGATTGCGTCCCTGACTTTTTTTCTGAATTCAGAATAAATCAATCTTCGAGTCATCGACCTCGAAGTTTTTTATTTCCGGAGATTCATCCTCGTGGAATCACATAATGATGTCCACAATGATTTTACGATGGAAAAGGAAAACCCAATCTGAAATTTTGTGGCCCCACAATCATTAGATTCCACAATGACAAAGGAGCAAATTTCGCATCTGAAATCGTGAAAGGGCTACTTTTATTGGTTGGGAAATACACGTGCCAGAACCACATGGCTGAAATGGCCAATGAAGGTTCATTAAAATCATATTCCCGGTTTATGAACGCAAATGACAAGAAGTCAAGCTTGCATTATCCTTGTGTAATCTTAAAATGATATACACTTGCTGTTAGACGTACAATATATTCAAGACCACGAAATGCTTAACCGTTATCCATGCAAATCAAAAGTTAGTTTAAAAAAATTTTCGAATGCGAATGCGCAAAAATGCAAGACCAAAGCAAAGATTTTTAAAGAGATCTAATAAGATTGAAGATGTGGAAAGATGTGGAAACAGAGAGTGAGTAGAATGTGTTTCATTCGAATGCTACTGTAAGTATATGTGCATTGAAAGGAACATTGAATCAATTGTACCAATATCACAAGCAACATAAGATGAAACTAACTTTACATCTCAAGAGTTCTGTGTTCGTAAAAAAAGCTGTGCTCCTCTTTCTAATGCAAGAAGAAAGCTTTGCAAATTACAACCTTGCCCCTGAATTTAATATCACCTCTAAAACTGGAGAGAAATGTTAATGAATGACGGCGCCTCCAAAAAACATCGATAAATGCAGATTTCGACAGATTCGACTCCGGGAGGTGATTTCACAGTCAATGGGCGGACGTATTGGGCTACGAGTGGGTTGCCAAAAGAAAGTTTCTCCCCGGAGTTTTTGGCATGTGGTTTCCGGGAGCGAAATCGGGTTTGAGGAAACAACATGTAATTGCCGTCAATAGAACTTTCAGTTGTTCTGTAGCCTAGGGTGAAAAACGATGCTGATTTCTCACGTTGCTTCAACATTTACCAACTATACACCCGCCCAACTCGATCCCGGAAACGAGTTGGTACGGGACCTCGCGATTGTGTTAAGGAAGCACTTGGGAAACAAGGTCGTGCAAAATCGTATCCATCTCCTTTGAGCACATTCACGTTCGAGCAACTAGAGTCATACCTCTCATCCGGCTACGTACCACTAATGTAACATTCAAACCCACTGATGAGAACACACTTTCTGGCCATCCACTTATGCACGCTCACGATCTACCGGTATTGCTTTTAATAATCCACGTTGTGGCCACCATCAGTGCCAACGTATAGGAAAGGCAGCTTTGATAAACATTTAAAGTAAAAGCAATCAGGTCACTGTTTTCTGAAGGCTGCGTTAATCATTTATAGACAAGTCAGTAAACTGAGGTTCTTCAAAATAAAATAAGACACAGTGACAATTATTTCGCATAGAGTCTTCTGGCCCACTTAACGCAACATTCGATATTGTTGCTGAGAAGCGCCGTCCTTTATGGAGCGGTGTCTCTAACATTTTATTGCTCTCAAAGGTGTCCTCAAAGTGAACGCTGATCTTACTGTATGCATTTATGTCAGGAATGTGTTGTGTAATGGTCGAGATGTGCTTTGGAACTACTTGTTAGACTACTTGATGAGTCATGTCTTTAAAAAGGGTCAACCTGTGAGGGCCAGGGTATATCAGATCGTGGTACACCTTGCGACTACTAAAATAATCATTACTATGACTTATCATGCGACGACATCCAATCAGTGCAGTTTGAATATGTTGAAAAAGCTCATAGGAAATGGGTACAAAATTGAAATATAGAAAAATATTATTAAAATTGAAGAGGAACGAGGATAAAGGCTAGGACAGTGCGAAAGAATGGCAAAAGAATGACAAAGATTGGTCTTACATCGATCCAAGTAGTATGTCTATGTATTAATTCCAAAGTGCAAGACCTAGAGGCGAGCTTGCCTAAGCAAGACACAAGGATTATGCAAGAGAAATGTAAGAAAACGGTTCTAAGATATGTGAAAATAGAACAATGTAAGAAAATAGGTCATATAATAAGAATTTTAATGTCTGCTGTAAAGTTGAGTGCAAAATGCCTCTGAGGACTTAAATTTTAGTGATCTGCAAATGAAAACTGCTAGTTAAACGCAAGAAGCTGCAAGCAATAGCCACTAAGCGTAGTTCGTACTTCTTTGGCTCTGTACACAAAATATGGAGATTGGAAGAATCAAGAACTAACAGTATATAACTGATATTGATAAACAATAAAATAAGTAGTCTCTTACCTGAAATGAATGGGTTTCTTTTGAGGTGGGTGGACAGGCTTCATACTCGGGTGAATCCAAAAACTGCATGGGCTCAATAAAGTGTAGAAACACACCTTTACATGTCACTTTCATTCTGCAATTCAGAAGTTTTATTATCATAATTGTAATTATAAATGAAGTTATCTAAAGATTACCAGAAATTATTTTCCCTAGTTTTCTTGGCTTGTCCCAGGAAACCAGAAATATATGGGATTTCGTTGTCTCTCCCGGCGTGCTATTCATTTACATATACATATACATCTTTGCCCAATACCAAACGCATTATTTTAATGCAAGTAGGTCATGCACACATTACGGCGTTCTGCATAAATCGTTATTCTGAAAAAAGGAAGCAAGATGCAAATGTATCCCTGAGATGAAGTGCACATGACAACCGGTTGGCAGAAAGAGAAAAAGGCTATGCAAGGCTACAGAATTTGCTCCTTAGCAACCCAAGATAAAGGCTTGATGATCGAACGAACCATACACTAAGCTATGTGTTTGACTAAGCCTGGAGCTCTGGGGAGCACTTGTGTCTCTCGGATGAATGTTGCACAAGGAGTACGATTTCGTACACATTGCAGTGACGAGTAATGGGTAGAACCGTTTAGCTTAACCTAAAGCACTTTTTCATGAAATCTTATAGACTTGCTCAGGCTTTGGTGTCCATGATTATGTACAGATTTTATCGTTAAGGATTAACCATAGGTACCACCATTTTGCCAAGAACTTGAAATCTTAAAGCAATTAGAACTCAAAATGAATAAGTGCCCATTTAAAACTTTTGAGGCTGTTCTCTGGAAAACAAAGAGCAGACTCCCACCATTGATATTGGCAAAAAAAGCGTAGTGACCGAAAGCTTGAGCACGCAACATCTTTGTCATTAAGAGGTTGTTTATCACCAGAGACAGGATATATTTCAGAAAAAAAGCCACATGCTTTAGTTCTAGCTGTCAACGTATTTGTCCAAAACCTTTCAAAATTCGTGATGATGGTTTGATTCAAACATAATTGAGTTTTTTAAAGGAAACATAATAACAAACCTTTTTAGACGCAATGGAAAATTCTTATACCTATCAGATGAATGGTTAAAGTAAAATACGAAAAGATGTTAAAAAATATTCTGATATTATTGCATTAACACGAGGAAGAAACCAATTAGATCCCCAGACTCTATTCTATCACTTTCTATGCCCAAACCAATCACGTATTTCTAACCCATTAGTTCAACAGGAAATGAAATCTGTCATTACCACCAAAGCTACGTCAAATGTACCTGTTCATGGAAAGCGTCTACATCAGGCAAATCTCACAAAGCAAGAAATTACCAAACATAAATTGTAAAGAATTTCGCACGAGATCTCATGAGAAAGTAGCCACATGTGTTGCAAGAAAGCTATTGGTTTATCTACCGAATCCTAACAAACAATTAGATGGTGAAATCCGATGTCTACGAGTTTTCTGAAAACCCCAGACACATTCGAGTTGGTCATTTTTTTTCACTTGTTGTTCCTGATCCAACCTCACTGATGCATTCTGTGTCCGCACGGATACACCTCTACATGAAAAAGCCTTCCAACCTGAAACATTGTTTGGTAAGCACCGTGCATGCGAGGGGTTTTCTTTTTTTTCAACCGAAGAATCGCAGATCCTTGCTTGGCTGAGACAGGACACTTTAGTCTTGTTGACAATGTTTGATCACCAGCGTTAAGGTGACATGCCATGAATGTTAAGCGCAGCACCTACCAGCATTTTATCGGCTTTCGTTACAAAAGGCAAAGTTAAGACAACGCTTCGGAATATTTCACATTACCCTGTGTTACTCAGTTCGTTTCTCAGCCAGGCGCTCCCCATATGAAAGACAGGAAGAGTCTCTCAGATAAGACTTCTGATTTTTTCCCATCTGAGGTCCTTTGAGGCAAGGTTGCCCTTCAGATTCCTAGTTAGTAAGCCGGGCTACTACAATGATAATTTATTACCAAACACATACCAGCGTTGTGAACCAGTCCAAAGTGCCAAGTATACAATAAGTTGATAATGTGATGGGGCGACATGCATAGTCGATTTAACTATTATCAAAATATATATGATCGCCTTATATATTTTTTGTTATCATTAGTCAACTTTTGTTTTTAAGAAGTTTTGCACTCGGATTTTTTTTCGGTAGTAAGAGGCTGATTGACTCGAACTGAGATGGGGGAAATTGACAATGGCTGCTTTTCTGTTCTTCAATATGGACTTCTTTCATGAACTTACCTCCCATGTAAAAGAACCGACAGCTTCTCCTTACACACTGACTCGTGTTCTGTAGCGTAAATAGCACCTTTTGTTAACGTCACGACATCCCCCACAGAAGTGAACTCCTTAAATGTAGTCCGATCGACATTAAAAGCCTTCAAATGAACAAAGTAGGGCTCTAGGGCTGGATGTATTTTTTCTGGGTACATGTTGTACCCAAGTAGTATAAGATAGCCCAAATTCGCGAAGAGGAAGCCCATGTGCCAGCCAAGAACGTCAATAAAGCAGGTCACCATTGATGCCCAGAAGAACTGTAATACATTCCCTAAAGCTACTAAGCTCCGTAAGAATACGACTTGATATTTATATGTGTTTGGCGCAAGGAATGAAACTGCAAAACACAGGTGAGCCAATTGGAATAAAACGTCAGATGAGGAAACCCACGCCTGACAGGTGGCACTAAGTGTCTCATTTTCTGCTGTGCCATTCCATGAATTTTCGTCTGCTGCCGATTCCAGCATAAGAACCGTGTAGTTCTGGTAGTTAGTGTCGTTGTCACCCATTCTACCTCAGCTCAGCCTAAAAGTAGACAAAAAAGAACAACTTAAAGATCGATTGAAAGTGGCTGATTTAGCGCCACCCAGTGGTAATAGGCTAAGACGAGTGATTCTCTTGAAGCAAGTTTTTTTTGTCTGCAATTTTGCAATCAAAACCTCACCCACTTTCTTTCAAAGGAGATCAAGCTTGACTGATCATCTTACTCTAATGAGCCCTCTGACACAAGACCATCACAGACATCCTTAAATCTTTGATTTGGCCCAACATCACATTGTAAATTCCCATTTGCTTAATAAAACTGCCCACGCCGCAACTAAATCTGCAAGTGGCTGTGCAGAGAGAGATCAAGAGTGCTCAAAATCAGAGAACCCGTAGACTTAGAATGATAGCTGTGGGAGATGGTCTTAGTTTAAAACGATTCTGAATCACTCTCTCCGCATGCCATGCTTTGAATAATGTGCTTCTTTGGTATAAACATGGGGACAGAACTCTTCAGGGACTGCAGTCAAATGCAGGGTTTTTATAAAGGCAAAATATAGATGCGCATTCATCAATTATTTCACTGTTTCTCTGATCTAATCTCTAGAGCAATCTCAGACGTTTATAATGTATAGGTCTACAAAGTCGCCATGTAATGGTATTTAAAATCAGCAACAATTTCTGCATTAGTTAATCCAATAAAACATGCTGTTTATGGTAGGGCCAGAGAGCGGGCAACATAGACCGCCATTTGTTATTAACGTCCCAACGAGCCACATGGTCTGATTTACAGTTTAAATATCTGTATTGGCCTTCATCACTACGATTGTGGTCCTTCTTATTACACCGTAAGAAGTATCACAAAGCTGCCACAATCCTCCCAAACGCCTTATCTGATATTCTGGTCATCTTCGCCCAACCACCATGCGGTCAGAAGTACCATAATAGCTGCGTTTGTCTTCATCAATGCGAACTTGGCAATAATCATGTTGAATGGGGCATCAAGCAATGCCATGATTAACCCTCTTGAATTGAAGCCACACCACTCTTAAGACTGGGTGCACGATAACCAAGATCCAACAGGTTGATACTGGGAACCATATCTACCTCACTGGTTAAAAAATTTCATTTCATTTCATTTCACATGAATGGTTTACAGTTCAATTTCAGTACAGCGGGAAATTTATTGCACTTAGTTCACGTAACCCGCTGCGTTCATCAACGAAACCAAACCGTATTTCTTCTGATAAATGGCAAACGTTGCATTCTATAGGCCACCATAACACCAATGACTACCAGTTAAATTATAAATCATTTGAATTGCATACTATAATGCTGGTAATAAATGTTAATCCGCTACTAAGGAGATTTAAGAGTGTACGTCTATACCTGAATACCAAGGTCAGGTCAGTCTCACCAGAATCATGTGGTAATACAACAATTTCAACAGGCCACACCAGAATCCTGTCCGTGGTAATAAATTATTTCTAGGTGAAACAAGAATCCTGTGGTAATACAACATTTCCAAGTGACACCAGAATTCTGTGGTAATACAACAATTCTAGGTGACACTAGAATCCTTTGTTAATACTCCTCCTCATAAACATATATCACTCGGATGTCACTCGATTTATTAAGCCAATTTGTGACGATAACGAACTCTACGAAAGGCCGCGAGTCGACGGAAGTCATTATCATATGCCAAGCAATTCTATCATTCCTGAAGGACCATTTCGATTGATCAAAGCTGCTCATTATTCTTAACTACAGCCTAAGCATGCACCAAAAATGTCATATCTAGACATCTTGGATGATTATGCATTATTCGCCGAGGACCTGCTGGCTCCGCGATTTCGACAGACGGGCACGGTCAAATTCTGGTTGGCATCTGACGCCAAGAGCCAGTAATCGTTGGAATGTCGGATCGTGTTTCTCAGTGCAAAGAGTTAACACAGCCTCGAGAGCCATTTCGACGACCCAGACTTATCATCATGGCTTGGATGAAAAGAGCAGTCAGTTTGGCTTGGCTTTAAAGTTTGCGAGTGCTGCCTGTTGGTTAAAGCCTGATACAACCATTCAGTTTGTGAAATGTCCTTTCTAAAACGAAGAAGGTTGAACGACGCAAAAATTCCAACCTATTTGTTCTGACCATTCAGATGACATCTCAACGAAAACAGATAAAAATAAATTTGAAGCGAGGCTAATCTGATTAGTTTTTCTTTTTTGCCTCTGTTGTTGCATTGTAAAGGCTGGAGCATAGACCATGGTTAACCAACACAGCGATGGTATAGTTGCTCTGAGCCCAGACCGAACGGGTGGTGGTATTTCATCCAAATGTCTCTGGCAGATTGCCCCAGACTGGATTGTTCGATCATGCCGACCCTTCAGTTGTTACCGGTCTGCTTCATCCCATCTCCTTTGCAATTCATGAAGTACGACTGAGAAAATTATTTATGTTGACATTGGATATTTCCAGTTGCGTTGGTCACTTAGACACTCTTGACTGGTTCGCTGGGATATCAAATAACCAATAGTGAAATACGGTTCCACAAGCCGATTTGGATTGGAATACTTTCTGAATTGTATCAGGTCGGCCACAACTAAGTGGAACTACAAAGTTTTGACTGCTCCCACCCCGGAGAATCTGTTGTGAAGGCAAATCTACTGAACAACATCAACACCTGCCCATCAGTATCGTCTGCAAACCTGAACATACGACGGCTTACCTTTTTTACATCCCGTTTTGTAGTCAAGGTAATGTGCTTTCATCGTTATCGCGCCGGAGACGCCCATGTTTCTGGAAGAGGGATAAGAAGTTTATGATAAAAGAAAGAGGAACAACTAACACATGTCATGTCCTGCTAATAGGGAAATCTCACAGTGATGTTAAGTTAGAGAGAAATCCCCATGTTATCTAGATTATGCCATTTCCGTCAAAGCAGCCAAGCAGCCATTCAGATGGTTCACCAAGAAATAAAGTTCAAGTTGGCTATTTCTAATAATCCTTTATGATAATGAGAATTGAGTCAGCACTCCTAACTTGTATGGCATTGACAATGTTAACGGAAGGTCAGTCAGTATACTACATTACCTCACGTGGCTGATATGGGCATCAAAAACGTACGTTTCTTGATTTCATATTCTGGTGGTTTAC
The DNA here is from genome assembly GCF_910592395.1 of Lineus longissimus. Taxonomy (NCBI): domain Eukaryota; kingdom Metazoa; phylum Nemertea; class Pilidiophora; order Heteronemertea; family Lineidae; genus Lineus; species Lineus longissimus. The sequence goes on along the minus strand of NC_088312.1, from coordinate 6,667,376 downwards.
ATCAGAAGTAAATTATTGTATAAAGGACTTTCCATACTGCTGGATTCAGTTATTGAATTGTGAATGCTGACAAAGGTCGAGGAGATTGATTACTGAAATTAGCTCAGTAGGTCTGCTTTTAGTAGCTTAATGTCAATGAATCATACTTTCTCCAGCAACACTGAACCTTCCCGCAAACTGCTTTGACTTTTGTCTTCGTGCGTATTTGCCTAATACAGATATTTCAATTAAACCCAGGTCAAGTGGTTCTGCCTCACATTGCCCACATGGAAAGGCAGATCATAAGGTCAAGTAGTGGTCTCAAAGGGTTTTTAGAATGCCGCTTTTAGTAACTGCATTAGGTAATGTCGAACGAAAGCAACACTTCCGTAGTCCATTAAGTCGAACAAACCTGTAACTGGATATCATTTTGAATGGGTTAACATTGACACTCTAATGACACAATCGAGCGGACTGTAAAAATTGTAGATAGCGAAATTGTATTTCTACATGTATCATCATTAAGGTTGTTTACAAGATGTACATCCCCTGTAAACGGGGCTTGTCGAGTTGGGTGCATACATATGGGAGTTTCCCCTCTATCTTGTCGTGAATATCACAGTCAAGCAATACCCTCTCAAACCCAATTCCAAAATCAATTAAGAAGGACATGTTAGCTTCGGTGAAAAATCGATCGCTGAGATCAAATCACAGGGATCCATTCATTCCTT